>NW_027632463.1:1429081-1558874 GCF_902686455.1 Sciurus vulgaris | reverse complement strand
GTTGTTTTTTCTGCTGTATGATATATCTGCAATGTGAAAGACCTGTGGTCATTATGAAGTGAGAAAGAATGATCTACTTTTGGACTGTTCCTTGTTTGATCTACCTCCTCCCATTCAGAGTCTTGTTTCTTCTAATTTTGTGCCTGAGGAGAAATAGTATTGAGGAACTGTATCTATCAACAGTAGCATATAAAGAGAAAGATCAGGTCCTTTAAATCTCTGACATATAGGGACCCATATCCCTCAAACCTGGAATGTGGCTACTGTGAAATGAGGTACGATGGAGAATGTCAAACTTGACGGTGTAGTTCAAAAACACATGTACTTCATTTGTAGTATTTTATAAGTCACATAAATGTAATATTCTAGAAAGGCTGTGTTATGTTATTAATATCAATGTCAACTCTTTTGTTTCATGCTATCAATGTGAATACCAGAAATATTTAAATTATATTTGTGCCTTAGGTGTTGTTTTCAGTACATAATGTTGCTTTTAGAGGTTGTTCCCATTCAAAGTTTAATCTGTCTCCTAACAAGAAAAGAAAGAAGAAACATTAAATAACATTTCATAGTAATTATAATATTATTTTCATTCATAAATAAAATACTGGCATATAAAATCCATAAACTGAAATGACTTTGTACATTATGTTAAATTGAAGTGTTCTGCTGGTTGGACTAGATCCCACCTCTAGAAGGAAATATTGTCTTAAAATATCAGCAGACTGAGGTTTTGGGGAGCAATTCCCAAACCTCAAAAGAAAAAAAAAATTGCAACCAAGAACCTGTCATTCTGGTCTTGTTCATGCCTGGATTGGATATTATTATCTGTCACTCCCGGAGAACACTCCCTGACTCGAGGGGCAGGTCAGAGGCCCTGTCCAATCAGGAACACTTAGAACTGTCCAATACTGTTTGCTTCCAGGTAGTTGGGGCGGCCTTCCACCACCTTCCCTACTTTCCCTGAGATCGCCATATCAGCCATTCAACTCTAGGTTTCACTCTCCTACTTCAGAGTCCCAGGTTGCTCTGCTGTGCAGGGGCTGAAGATCCCTAGGGACAAGGACTGGTTCCTGAGCACCAGGAA
Source organism: Sciurus vulgaris (assembly GCF_902686455.1). Lineage (NCBI taxonomy): Eukaryota > Metazoa > Chordata > Mammalia > Rodentia > Sciuridae > Sciurus > Sciurus vulgaris. The sequence continues at coordinate 1,557,787 of NW_027632463.1, read as the reverse complement.
ATGGTGATTGGGCAGTGGCATCACAAGCCTGGGGATGGAGGATGTTGGAATGGCGGGACTGACTGTGCAGGAAAATTAGCTGGCAGATTGGTATTCTCCACAGTCTCTGGAGTCTGCAGGCCTAAAACCCTCCTGTTGGCCAGTGCACCCTCAGTCCTACTGGCCATTCAGGTGGGAAGGAAATCAGTGGCAGAGACCCTCTCTCTCTTCCTTATTCTGGCACAGCATCCTCAACTCCTACCTCTAATACTATTTGACAGGCGTGTGTCTGTGGCCCAGCAGGTATCCAGATGCTGGTGATTGACCCGTGGGCTTATTGTCTTGATCAAATCTCCACATGCCGTTTTCCAGCAGTGGCCTATAGGAACCTTACTTCCTCCTGAGCTAGCTAATTTTAATTTTCACTTTCTTTTTTCTTTCCTTTTGTTTTTATTGTTTTGCTGGAAGTTGAACCTTGGGATAATTTACTACTGAGATATATTGTTAGTGCTTTTTAATTTTTATTTTGAGGTAGAGTCTAGATTAGTTAGTGACATTGGCCTTATTATGGTTTGATTTATTTAGATTTTTCTATTGCAATTAAGTGTATAATTTTTATATACATATGCATTTACATATGGATTTAGTTTATATTGTGATTTCTTGATAATTATTGAAATAGTATAGTTTCATCATATACATAAATGTCAGGTAATGATAAGTACTCCTTTTGTTCTTATAATTGAAAAATTTCTTAGCTAAAATTATATGTAAAATTTTGTTGATGAATTTTGGAACTTTATAACTTTGTTTCTTATTTCATTAAAAGTACAGCATGTTATTTTTTATTATTGCATTGCAGTTATACATAATATTTTACTTCATTTTGACATAATCATATAAGCAAAGAATATAATTTGCTACACTTCAGTAGTTCCTCTTTCCCTCTCCTCCTACTTTCCTCCTCTCTCCCATTTATTTAGTTGTATAAATTACTGCTTAATAGATACACAAATGTAGGAATTACTATGATGTATTCATATAGTTACACAAAAATTTTACAAGGATATATTGTATGTTAATTTTGGGGGAAATTGCCTTCTTTGTAATGATCAGTTTTATCATCTACACATGGGATGTGTGAGTTTTTTATGTGCTTCTGATGATATTTATTTTCTCAGAAGTTCTACATAGTTTTTCTAAACATATATACATGTTAAATATCACATGCATATTATACATATATAAAACTTAAATATGGTGTTTTATGGTATTTCTTCAACTGGATGTATTATAACTAAAAAGTGCAGCTGGCTCCTAGTAACCATTTTTCCCACAGATTATTATTTATTTCTTCCAAGATGTATATTCTCTTTAACCATGCCCCTGAGATTGCAGGGTTGGTGGTTGGATGAGTAATGTTGTGTTCTTACATGTTATCATGGTCAAAAATGCTGTAATTTCTGTTAGTCTCTGTGACAGTGAGCATCATATATCAATAGCAAGAATTTCCACAAATAATATTAAACTCTGAGTTTATAAATATTCACTTGTTTTATATCATCACCAATTTTATTTAGTTGTATCTATGATGAAATTTTATTTTATATTTCTCTAAATATTTTTAATATTTCTTTAGATTTTGAATTTTTTATGATTATTAAATCTTAGCTATAGATATCCCTTGTATTAATTGGCAGTTCAAGGCATTTGCCTGCTTTTCTTTTGTGGTTTCTGGCTTCAAAGATAAGAAAATGTATCCAAAAAGGCAGATAGATTTGGGTTTCAAGAAAAAAAGATTTTGTTTTAATTAATAAAATAGAATATTTACATTTTATTCCCCTTGGGTTTTTTTTTTTGTATGTATCTTGTACATATTGTATTTGAAGGTTATTTCAAATAAAATTCTAGGGCTTATCTTTGGGAATTCTAAAAGGAAATATGAATAAAAAATCTTACTTCTCTACTGCTGCAGGAAAATGAATATACTTACTCAAAATCATTGGTTAAGTAAATTGTTGTATGACACATTCATTAAAACATCCACTCCTCTTCCCTGAATATTTTTTAAAAATGTTATTGACAATGAATCATTCATTCTCTTATCTGAATTTTGGACTTTATTACAAAATATATAGAATAAGATTTTGCAAATTCTAGAAGTATGCATCATGATTTATTGTTTTCTGAATATTTTTTAAAGAGATAGCAATGAAAGGCATATATTTTTAGAATTATTTACATATTTTTTCTTCAAAATTTCTTATACACCTTTTAGATTTATTTCTTTTCTGAGTAATACTCAGGCTCTGGGTCTGTGTTATACCTTTTTGTACTCTGTAATCTCCAAGTAATTACCTCACAAGGAATCTAGGTTGGTAGCTCAGTTTTTGAAGAGTTACTTAACATGAAAGTAGAAAAAAGAAAACACTTCTTTTGCTCCTGGAATGTCTTGTCTAGGTACTCTATTCAAAATGGAGAGAAAATCATATTCCTTCAGACATATCTTCTACATCAGGAGCAAATCAACCTTTGAGGAGATTTGAAGGGATTTTGTATAGTTCTGTCTCTGGGTGGTTCTCTCTGTGCAGCTGAGTTGCCATTTAATATCCAGAAGCCTGTGTTTTCTTATCTCTAATGCTTGTCTGGGAAGCTAGTAACACATGTATGTGCTGTGGCCACACCTGCCAAACCACCTGGAAAACGCTGTGCAGATACTGATTGTTTATCTGCCACTCACATGAATTTCCTTTCAAAAACTTGTAAAAAACCTTTTCACTGTAGACACCAATGTCATCCACATTGCCAACATAAAACTTTGAATCTTCCTGTCTAAATTCGAAATTCCTATTCTCTGGTCCTTCAAGGTGGTATAAACAATTGTTTCCTTGAACTGCTTTTACTGTGTCTCCACAATTAAAGAGTTGTCTGTTCCATCCTTCTATCACCCACATTCAGCTATGTTTAGACAATGACATAGAAACCTGTGGTTTTTGCTGGTTTGAAAAGGAGGGTTGGCATTAACTCTGGCTGGTGTCATTCCTTGTTATAAACTGAAACAGAATTTCCCCAGGTCTGCGAAAAGTCATCCCACAATCAGGTATATAAAAATGTTTTGTTTATATGTAATATATGTGCATATTATATATACATATACATATCTATTATATTATATATACATATATATTATATACATATATGTTACATACATATATATCATATATATGTGTGTGTATACACACACACACACGCACACACACACACACACACATAGGTACATAGGTTTAGGCTAGTCTCTTACCTGCTTTTTTATAGGTGAGGAACACAATTCCTTACCTGTATTTCTTCTCAGGTACAAAAGCCAGGAGAGACACTGCTCTAGGAGCTGTAAGAAGGAAGTTTCCAGAATTAGGTTTTCTCCCTCCAAATGCTGGCCATGGTCCATTCCATTCCAGATACCAGAAAAAAAGCAAAATATATTAAAATTAGATACACACACACACACACACACACAGAGAAATCCTGCTTTTTCAAATAAGTGCCACTAACCAACTTCTAAAATAATAAGAAATGTTGTATGAGTCATGTGGTGTAGTAGAGGTGTTTGGACTTTAAATTATACACATTTTTTTCTACTCTGAATTTAAACCAGGGTCACTTAACCACTGAGTCACATCCCCAGCACTTTTTAAATATTTTATTTAGTGAAAGGTTCTTGCTAAGTTGCTGAGGCAGGCTTTGAATTTGCAATCTGCCTATCTCAACCATACAAGGTGCTGGGATTACATGTGTGTGCCACCATCCTGGCAACAAAATATATCTTGATTTCAAGCCCACTTGCTTATTTATGTTCTTTCATCATAGGAAGAAAAATATCATGAACAGGAAATTATATCTAAGGCCAAGTTGCAAAATAAGGTGTTGATCTTTAATCCTGAATTCTCACTGGCCAGTCAAGAGGGGCATATGTCAGCAGTAGACTCCAGAAGTTCTGTCCTGTTTCTGACAAATATCTTAAACCACTTCCTGAAGTCCTATCTGAGCACATATATGACAGCATTCCAGCACATTCCTAGATTGTTTGGTGGATTTTGGAGAGGGATGACCATCAGAATCACAACTCCATGTATTGTTTTCTGGCCTAAGGAGGGCTGTGGTCTATAGTCTGTAGGTGTCTCAGTTCTTCTTTCTGAACTTCTTTTTGTTTTTGGTGGGATGGTGGTACTGTACTTTAAACCCAGAGGTCCTTTACCACTAAGCTCCGGTACTTTTTATTTTTTATTTGAAGCAGATGCTGTGTCTGGCCTTGAACTTGTGCCCAGTCTCATGAGTTGCTAGGTTTACCAGTGTGTACCACCCTGACTGAATCCACCTGAATGTTCTAAATGTATGGGAAGAAAAATATCCAGAGCCCTGTTTCCCAGTCTATGTCTTTGTATACATGTCAATAAAATGCAAATATTCAACCTCCCTATCCATATTCCAATGACAACTTCTCCTCTGATCAGTATTATCAATAATTTTTCCCTATTACATTTCAAATAAGCACAGTATTTTAATTTTTTTAACCAGGGACCAGACAGAACTTTATAAATAATCTGTTTTCTGGCTGGGTGCAATGGCTCATGCCTATAATCCCAGAGACTGTAGGCTAAGGCATTAAGATTGCTATTACAAGGTCAACATCAGGAATTAAATTTGAGAATAGACAACTTAGAAAGACCTGTCTCAAAATTTTAAACCCTGGACTGGGTGTGCAATTAAGATTTAACATGCCCTGTGACAAATCCCCAGTACCATAGAAAAAGTCAAAAACAAAGACTTTCATTGTTGTTATTTATGAGTATTTCACATGATAGAAATTAGAGACAAATCACTTGACCTTTGCAAAAATATGTGCTTGTGCTTCTTTCATCTCTGAAAGACTAGACACCTTGTCACATGTCTTTGTGTTGAGAAGGCCCCTGGTGGAATTTATGTCAGAAGGTTCTCCTTCCCCCCTCTGGTATTTTCCTGGTACTGTGTTTCAGAACTGATATGAGGATCCCACAGCTGACACACCTAATGTCTCCTGAGAGTCTAGTGAATATCAGAACTTGGATCTTATCTTGTAAGACAGCAGACTAAATTTAGGGACTCTAGTTTTTCAGGGAAGTAGTTGAGTGTCCTAAAAGCTGGGAGAAATCTCCTGGGTTTCCCTTCATCCAAAGGTCACTTCAGTTATTCCCTGACCTTGGCTACTTTAAATACTGCTATAATGAAGACCATAATGTAACCATTTATTTAATATACTGATTTCAAATACTTTTGGAATAAACACAGAATTATTACTATTGTGTTAATTTTTAAAGAACTTTCAACTTTCTAAAAGTTTGCCCTACTGAAATAATATTCTAGCATAGTTTCCAAGTGTTTATTTTATTGATATCCACATAATTGGAGTACTACCTATTCTTTCATGTTTTGATAGTAGCCATTCTAAAAACTGCACTCAGGCTGCAGAAGTTCTCATAGTTGAGTGGTGCACTGAATTTATGCTAAATGTTAGAATTCAGGCTGTCTTATGCTCATTGAAAGAAGATGATGTTAACCTATTTTAGAAATAAACAGGAGTCTGTACTTTTAACCCTTTTTTTCACTCCTGGTGGAGATTGCAGCCCATGGAAAATCTCACATGCCCAAGTGGAGACACATTTTGTGATTTAGAGAGATGTGCACATGTATATTTGTCATTGTTCCAAATCCTGGAAGATTAGGATGTAGTATATTGAATGGAAAAAGTTGAATTTTGGATAAATTCCTTACAGAAAGAACTGGTTAGCCCTGGAGTTATTACTGAGGTAAGCTGAGGAAGAGGGCTCATGATGTACTCAACTACCAATTTGGCTGCCAGTTGTACACTGCATTTCCCTTGTTAACTCTTTGATGCTGAATAGAGAGAAACTCAACTATTAGCAACAACATTTTGCAGAGTATGCTGGCAAATGTCTTTTAGGAAAAATTGGGACCTTTGAGATTTAACTTCTCTTCTTCCCTGGTCCCATGGAAAAAAGCCCGTGGATATTGCATTTTCATAGGAAAACACTCTTTTTCTCTGATCTTGATACTCATGTATATCTAGTCTCTTTCTCTGTGTGTACCAGTTATAATAAAATTCAAACTACTAATAATTTAGTTAAATGTGATATATTTATGACCCAAATTGTCTTCCTCTACTCAAGGTGATAGTGAATTTAAGCATCCTGTCCCAGTAATAAGGATCATTAAGGAATGCTAATGTTGTAGTATAGCCTAACTTTTCCAACTTATCTGATGGTAGTTTTTTTTTTTTTTTTTTCTTTATATGTCTGTAATTAATTTATAAATTTAAGAGGGATTTACAACAGGAGTAGATATTTATTTGGTGCATCCATGAGTGAATCAAGAGTCAAGAGGTTCATATTCTGCCATATTTTTATAAACATCCCTCTTAATATCTGTTTTCTGTTGGGCAGTGCTGGGGTATAATTCCAGTTTTGCACACACTCTGCACACAATTCCAACCAGTGTCTTGGGCCTCTACTTCTAATATCTACCTTTAGTCTGTATTATATCATTCATTCACATTAAATAATTTTCTTAATATGATTGAAATTATATAGGCCCTTTTATTGCACTTAACAATAAAAATAATTTTTACATACAAATGGATTTACCTATGTAATTTTCTCTATTGTGAATTCTTGATATTCATATTACCACAATACTATAATTTTATAATATATATTAATGTCAGGTAATGATAGCTGGTAATTTTGCTTTTACATTTCATAGAGTTCTTGGCTAATTATATGTATGTATAATCTTCCAGGAATATTTTAGATGTTTTTACTTTGTTCCCTTCTTTAATCTTGCTGGGATATTAATATGATTGGCTTGGGGAAAATAGTCATCCTTATAATGATAGTTTTACTATACATATAGTTTGTGCAGTTGGATCTTTGATGTACTTCTGTGTATTTGTATTTTCTCAAATTTTGCATGTTTTTAAGTATGCTTACACATGAAACACAATATTCACGTGACATCTTTATAAAATATACATGGTGTTTTTTAGTATTTGTCAAACTGGATATAACAGAAAATGTTTCTGGTTTCTAGAATCATTATTTTTCACATTTTAGTATTTATTTCTTTCTAAATGTTCATCCCCTTTAATCATGACATCTGGAGGAACATAATTATGTTCTCATTTGTCCAGGAGTGTAATTTCAGTCTCTCTTGTGGTGGTGTATAATGTATGTTTGCTAAAAAAAAAAAAAAAAAAAAAAAAAAAAAAAAGTTTCTGCGCATGGAGAATAACAGTTTAAACTATATTTTCTTTTTATGAAAATGCCCTTATTGCACTTACTACTTAAGTAGTATTGATCATCAATACTACTTAATTTTGTGTACATGATGTGGTTTTATTTTACATTACCTAATCTCTAAAGATGTTTAGTTTTTCATGATTATGGAACACATAGATATCTTCTATTTAAAGTTACTGTTCAAGTATTTTTCCTGATATTCTTTTGCAGTCTGTAGTTTCTTTCTTTTCATAAATGTTTGATTATGTATGAAGCAATTAGGTCATTTGTCCTTGCACCATTTTGTAGAATCATCTGATAAATAGAATTTTTACATTAACATTATATAATTTATAAATTTAAAAATATTCTTTTGTGTAATTTTTAAAATTAAAAAAATTTTTTTTTGTTCTTTTTCCCTTTTGTGATATTGGGGATTGAAGTTGGTATACTATTACTGAGCTATATCTTCTGCTCTTTTTTGAAATTTAATTTCAGACACATTTTTGCTCAGTTTCTTGAGTTGACCATAGACTCATGATACTCATGCCTTAGCCTTTGAAGTACTAGATATTTCAGGTGTGCACCACCATATGCATCCTGTCTCACTTACTTATGTCAACTTTAGAATTGCTTTATATTAACTTATATTTCACCATTTACTCTTAATTATTATAGTTATATTTAATATGTGAAAATGGGCTTTATGGTATGAGTGAAGAGTACAATAGCATTTTTATTATCATACAAATATTTCAGTATCCTAACAGCTTTCTTTAGAAAGAATGCCATTTTTCCTCTTCCCTGCAATACAATCTCTAGGATTTAAAACTGTCTAAATAGAAGAGACTTCTTAATAGTTTTCTCTTGAGTTCCACCATGTTCAGTTTATTATGAATTCTACACTGGTTGTTTTCACTTCATAACACCAGTCCTTTGTGGCATCATGGTTTTGGTCAATGGTAGACTTCATTTACAACAATGGGATGGATATATCATATTGCTTCGCCTTGTAATAGTCTGTACCATCTAGATTCTTGTCATTACACTCAGATATTTGAAAAATAACAGAATCATCATAGAATGAGTTTTTCAGAATATATTCACTTTAATATATCATTATATATATGCATATATATGCAATTTCATAGTATGTAATTGACATAGTTTTTACTTGTTGAATTTTTTAATTTACTAGAGCTCTTTCAATTGCATTTGCTTTGTTTTTTTTTTTTGTTTTTTGTTTTTTTTTTCTTAGTACTGGCAATTGAACCCAGGGACACTTAACCACAGAGCCACATCTCCAACCCTTTTTTAAAATTTAAGTTAGAGACAAGGTCTCATTGGGTTGCTAAGTGACTCAATGAGTTGCTGGAACTGGCTTTGAACTCTTGATATCCTGCCTGAGCCTTCTGAGTCACTTGAATTACAGGTGTGCACCAGCACATTTGGCTCATTTGCTTTTTAAAAGCACTATCATTGACATTGGTGATTCTTTCTGTGTTATGTTTATTTTCAATATTTTCTATTTTACTCTTTTGCTCAGGACTTTTTTCTCTACTCTTATTTTTATAAAATTTATTTTTTCAAATTTTTGAGATGAATGATTTGCTAATAAATTCCTAGTCATTTTATGGTTTACTAATTTATATCTCTATATTTCATTTTAACAAGAGCTTTATATGCATCCCAATTTTTACAGTCTTATGGAGATTTAATTAGCACCTATTAACTTGTATATATCTTAAGTGTATACTTTATCTTCTGGCATATGTATATATATACACAAAACCAGCACCATAATCAACAAAAATGTCATGTCCATTATTAAAATATGTTCACAGAGATTACATTCCACTTATGTATGATCTATCAAAATGTATAAATGTATTCTATGATCATGTATAAATAATTAGAACAAATAAAATAAATTAAAAATAGAATGTTCCCATAGTCCTTTTAAGTCCCTTCTTTCACTGTTCCTCACAGTCATTCATATAATAAATTTGATGTTACTGAGCACAGCAAGAATAAGCAAACATTTTAATTATACAGATCTTTGAATTATCACAAAGGAGACATATCATGTACTATTGCTTACATCAAGATATAGCTCGTAATATCTCTGTGACCATTAGTCTCTTTTGCATGTGGGTGATTGATTTTTTTCTTCCTAGTGTGTATACAATAGTCTTTTAGCTTGAATTTTAACTTCATTAAAAGTATTGCTTTATACCCATATTCATGTGTTTTTTGTCATTTTAATGTTTCCTCCTTCGTGAAATCTTTTGAAATTTCTCATCTTTCCTGTTCTGTGTTGAGATGTATTTTTCCCAAAATAAATGGTCGAGTGGGTTTCTCTTGTGTATCACAAGTGAAAATCACACTCCAAAAGAAGGTAAAATCTCCTTTCACTGTTTGGTCAAGCTGAGAACTTCAAGATCTGTACCTTGTTTTCATCTGAATATAGTCTTATCACCTTTTATGTGTCAGGCAGGTGTAGGGCAGGGAGTGTTATGAGGCTGTTTTAACTTCTCAAAGGCAGGTTGGGTTTCTGGTATATAAATAAAATGTTTAATTTGTTGCTTTTAAGGTCTCATGCAGGAGTTTACCTATTAGTCCAAATTAGAGACCAGCATCTGACTCTTAGTCAGATTTTCGTGACTGTGACCAAAATTCTGTACAAAAACAATTTTAGAGAAGGAAAAGTTTATTATGGGTCTCACAGTTTCAGCAGTCTCAGTCCAGAGATGTTTGACTCTATTCCACAGGAATTGGGATGAGACAGAACATGATGGCAGGAGTGTTTGATGGAGAAAAGCATATGGGAATATTGTGCCAGAAAACAGAGAGTGCTCTGCTAAACAAGGATAAAATATAATCCTCAAAGCCTTGCCACCAGGACAATTTCCTCCTGCCATAATCCTCCTTGCCTAGATCTACAACTCCATCCCTATCAGAGGCTTAATGCATTGAATAGGCAAGACTCTCATAACCTAATCATTTAATATATAAACCTTCTTGCCTTGTCTCATAAATAAACTTTTGAGGGACAACTAATATTTAAATCATAATGCTGACATTTATAGAAACCTATGTATCTGTCTCTGGTTTCTGATTACTATAAGACTTAAGATAGGCTTACAGAAGTCAGGATAAGACTCATTTAAATTTCACATCATAATTTAGGTCCATTGGGTAATCTGGAATCCCAGATAGGTGACTTGTTTACAAAATTCAGCCATTTTATTGGACATTCATATCCATATGAGGTGAGGTGTTCCACTGCAACAATAAAGTATCTGAAAATCTTAGTTCATAGCTGGAGTTTGTTATAAGCAGATCATCTGCACATTGTGAAAGGATTTATTGATCCAATCATAAACCTTAGCTAACAATTTTGGTAGACTTCTATTCAAAAAATTACAAAAAATTAATTCCATGTGTAAGAAAACCCAGTACTAGCGAATTGTTAATTTTGTACTGAAGACTTCTACTCAAGAGCAGTGATTAGGAACACCTTATCAGGGGAATGCAGAGGAATTCATCTCTTAAAATTGGTACTTTTAACCAGCCATTGTTACCTGGCATTACCATTATTAAAGGATATGAATTTGGTACTATTGTATGATTATGTTACTTTAATCACTATGTTACTTTAGCTCTCAGATCTTGGACAAATTCTTATGCATCAGTGGGTTTTTTGAAAAATTTTTAAACAGGGAGGATTGTGTTCTTGCATGGTATTGGGCAAATACAATTGAATTCATCTTTTAAGAACTTGACCATAAGAGACTTCATTCCTTTTAATACTTTGCTCTTAATGGGGTATTTTTTCCTCATGGGGAATTGACACCTCCTTGAACAAAAAATTCTTTGAGATAATATTCATCATCCTTTCATCATCCTTTGACTAATATAGCCTCATTTATTTATTTATTAACTTTGAACATGGATTGTATCCATGGATACATATCACCAGTACTTTTTATTCTTGTTTTTTTTTTTTTTTATTTTGAGTCAGGGTCTCACTAAGTTGCTTAGGGCCTTGCTATGTTTCCTTAGGCATTGAAATTATAATCCTCCAGCCTCCCCCTCCCAAACAGCTGGGATGAGGGGTACATGACACTGTTCCTGACAATTATTTGTGTAAACAAAATCTCTATCACAAATTCATTTGTTTTAAAAAATTGAACATTTTTATTTTTCTTTACATAAACAATCATTTTTAATATATAAAATGTTTATATTTTTATATATGTACACATAAAATGTAAATATCATTTGATCCAATTGATTTTGCTCTCTTCTTAACATGTCCATTGCTCTTCTCATTAATAATAACTGTCCTGCTCTGATAATTGTTTTAATGTTCAAACTATCTTTTGACCTTAATGTTTCTTTAAATCTGAATTCCAGATCAAATAAACTTTGGTAAAAATTGAGCAGTACCATTGAATGGATACTTCATAATATATCATAAAAATAAATACTATTACTGCTATCACATTATTTTTGGTTTTATGACTTAAGAAAAGCTTATAGAGTGTTATATACACATTTGAAATAATCAAAAAAGATAGTTATCAAGGCAGGAAAAATGGTGTATTAGAGTCAAGCAGCATGCCCCCTAAGTCAGTTATTCAGAACTCAAGTAGTGGAAATAGTACTTCTCTTTGAGAATCCAAGTGAAAAATATTGAGACTGGAGGTTCAATATACTCTTGCTGAACCAGAGACTGTTCAACTCATTAAATTGATCTAAAAACAGTTACCCTGAGTTTACCAATCATCAGTGAAGAGCTGAACCAGAAGTCATCTTGAGAGTACACTACAGCTGTGCCAATGGGTAGTGGAAACCCAGATCAGGAAGATTATGGCTAGACCTGCATAAACCTATCTAAGCCTTGCAAATACTTAACTGAGCTTAACAAACACAGGGGAAAAGAAGAAAATGAGAGCATTTTTGCCCTGCTAAACTCAAGTTTGAAGCTACAGAGAACCCAACTCTCTCCAATTCTGTGAGTCCTGTGACTCAAAGAAACTCATGAGGCCAGCTACATCGGATCAAAATGATGATACAATGGGTATCAGGACACTTGACCCTCCGATTGCCTGCCTGACTGTTCCTTGGCACTTCCAAGACCACAGCAACCACTTTTCTCTTGCACCCACCTAGTTTGCACCTGCTGAGTCACTGGCATCAACCCACTGCAGTACCCTCCCTCTTCCTGGCACTGCCAGTTGTCTGACATACAAGTGGTTCTGGCCTGCCTTACCTGACTAGTCCCTGTGATTACAATCTCTCTGAGCCCCTGGAAACCATGGCCCTAGTCTGCCAACCCCTTTAGCCTCACACCCTGCCTACCACTTGACCTACTAAGCCTGCAGTTTTACTGTTTGGTCGTTAGTCCAGCTTGTCAGATGGCAACATCCCTGCCAGGCCAACCTGAAACTACATTGCTATGGGACCCACAGCCTATCCAAATCAGACCACCATTTTACCACCTGACCTTCCCAGTCAATTACAGATTGACATTTACCAAGCTTTAGAAAAATATTGACTCAACAGTACCAGCAACTCACCACAAATTAAGGCAATAAGAACCTCACTAATACTAAGTCCTTGCAATCATGAATTCCACTTAGGGGAACTGCTCTCAAAGGGGAGAACACCCTGGTAATGGATGAACAGCTCTTACCATTCCACTGCTTACCAATCTCACAAGAAAGGAAGCTTAGAAATCTTAGAACCCCACTGGAAACTTGGTGAACAACACACTAAAAAGGAAGAACTCAGCAGGTTATGCCCATCCACCCACACTCACTTCACACCTCAAGAAGAAACAAAATCAGTTGGGAACAGCCAGCAAACACATATCATATGTTTGCTATTTGTCAAACATAGCAAAAATGACTCCATAATTTCTTAACTTTTCATTCAGATTGTTCACTTTTTTTTGATTATGATTTGTGTTGTTTTGGATGTTTTGTTTTACTTCAATTTGTACTAATTTTTTGAGAATACCTATACATATAAAGATTTGTTTTTCTTTTCTAACTTCTAGCCTTTTAGTTGAAGGTGATTATTTTTCCCAATCAGTTGTTTGAATGTCAAGGTTTTGATTAGCATAGGTTGATTTTCTTTTGTGTTTTTTTTCCAGCACCCTATTCTATATTTCCCTTTTCTCCTCCTCCCTTTTCTATTGTGAACAACCAAATTCTATCCTCACTCTTGCTTTATACTCTTTCTTCTATTTTTCTCCCTCTTCCTCATTAACAACACATCCTATGTTACCACCGCATCTGCCCTCTCTACCCTTTAAAATTGCAAACATTATCTACCTTTATATCTGTTATCTCCTCATACTGAATTCTATTCTTAACATCTCTTAATGCTACTTGATGTATGTAATGTCTTCCCCTACCACCAATTACAGAGCAGTAATTAATAAGACAGAAATCATAGACAACACCTATTGTTTGATTTTTGTGCCAGACATAATTTATGAATATTGATGGAAATTGCTGATACTTCTATATCTGCATGTTATACCAAGTAACATTATATATGTCAAAATAGGAATAAAGTACCTAATGTACTGCTATATATTGTTTGCATAGGTTTTTGCTATCATTGACCTTTGTCCCCAAATTGTAAGGTGCTTATAACATAGGGACACTATAAACTCATAAGATAGAAACTCTACTGCTTCACATCCATCCAGATAGTTGGGTGGACACTCACACAATATGAGAAATGAATGGAACAAACCATACTAAACAACACAGGATACCTCAATAACAGAGTCCATTGATACAACAATGGAGGAAATGTCAGAGATGATATATAGAAAGTGTATTGTTCAACTGATCTATGAAGTAAATAATGACAAACTAAATCAAAGCAGAAAGAAAATACAAGGTGAAAGGTAACTTTAATAAAGAAATATAAATCTTTCAGAAGAATTAATTGAAAATTCTCAATATGAAGGTATTAATAAATTAAATCAAATACATGATCATCTCATTAGATGCAGAAAAAGCACTTGGCAAAATACAGCAAACACTTGTGTTTAGAACTTTGGAAAAACTAGGGATAGATGAAATTTATCTCAAGGTTTTAAAAGCTATATATGACAAACCCACAGCTGACATCATTCTAAATAGAGAATCTTAAATCATTCCCCTAAAACCAGGAAGAAGACAAGGATCCCCTTATTTACCAATTCTATGCAGCATATTCCTTGAAACTCTGGCAAAAACAATTAAGCAAAAGATAGAATTTAAAGTGATATAAGTAAGAAAAAAAGAGTTCAACTAATTTAATCTGTAGACATCATGATTCTACATGTAGATGTCTTAAAAACTCATCTGGTAACATCCTAGAACTCATGAAGAATGCCCAAACTCAATTGAAATTCTGTACATCAATAATGAATCAGCTAAAATAGAAGTTGGGAAAACTATCCCATTCACATTAGCCTAAAAAAAAAAAAAAAACTACTTCAGAATCAACTTAATTAAAGAGTTGAAGTATCTCTACAATGAAAAGCAGCAAAGAGAGCTATAGTATATATAATATATATATAATATATAATATATATAATATAATATATATAATATAATATAATATATATAATATAATATAATATATAATAATATATAATATAATATATATATAATATATATAATAATATATAATATATATATATGCAACAAAATGGACACAAAAGCAAATGGAAAAGAATAGAAGACATAGAGATAAACTCCACATAAATATACTAAACTCATATCAGACAAAGTTGTTAAAAGTAAACACTGGAAAAAAGATAGTGTTTGCAATATAAAGTGCTGGGAACTCTGGAAAGGTAATCCTTATTTCTCAGCCTTCACAAAAGTCAATACTAAATAGATCAAAACCTAGAAATCTTACCAGAAACACAACACCTTCTAGAAGGGCAGTTAGGCCCAGAACTCCCATTTGTTACAGTAAATGATTTCCTGAACAAGACCCTAAAATTAAAAATAAATAATAAATTAGATGGGATCATACTTAGTACTTTAATAGCAAAAGAAAAATGAAGACAGAACCTACAGAATGACAGAATAACTTTCCTACTTGCATATGTTGTCAATTTCTAGGATTCAAATAGCTTAACAACACACACATGCAAAAACAAATAAATAAAAGAAAGAAAAAATAAAGGGGCAAAAGAATCAAACAGACCATTCTCAAATAATAAATAGATATGATCGACAAATATTCTTCTAAAAGTTCAACAGCTCTAAATATTAGAGAAATACAAATTAAAACTGCCCTGAAATTCCATCTCAGTCCAGTCAGTATGGCATGTATCAACAATAAAATTAATGCATGTTCATTAGGATGTGGGGAAAACAGAATGCTCACACATTGTTGGTGGGACTGCACATTGTTGCTTCCCCTCTGGAAAGATATATGGATATTCTTCAAGGAATGGATCCACCATTTAACCCAGTGAAATCACTCCTCAATATTTACACAAAAGACATTAAATACAGGATACTAGAGTGACACAGTTAAATTAATATGTAGAGCAGCACAATTTAAAGTATCTAGGTTATGAAAGCAACCTAAGTGCTTTTCAACAAATGAATGGATAAAGAAATTGGGGCATATATACACATTGCATTTTTATTCAACCACACAAAAAGAATGGCTCCATAACTTTTGCCAGTAAATGCATGGATTTGAAGAATATTATACTAAGTAAAATAAACCAATTCCTGTAACCAAAGGTTGAATTTATTTGGTGATATGTGAAATCTATACCACATATAGTGTGTGAGGGTAAGAAAAGTTCATAAAATTAAAGAAAAGTGGAAATAAGAAGTAGAGGAAGAGGAATAGGAAATGGTAGAATAAATCTAACTTAGTTTTCCTATCTATACATATAAAAATACCTAAGTGAGTTGAACAATTGTGCCCACCCACAAGACAATTGTTAATTTAATTAGAATAAGACATATCCAATGTTTGCATAAGTTCATGAAAAAGGTTTCTTCTGTCATGTAGAACTAAAAAGAACCAATAAAATTAAATAAAAATGACAATTGTTTGAAGAGCTAGATGGTTATCCTGTTATAAACAATAAAATGTATACATATACCAAAGCTTTATTGCATAAATGTACATAATTCTGTTTTGTATATTAAAATAAGTTTAAATTTGAAAGAGAAAGCATAAAATATCCTAATGGGATTGTTGTTTCTATTTGATACATTAATAACATACATAAATACCATAAAATGTTTGAACTCAAATTCACTAGTAAATGTTTCCTTTAAGTAATCAACCTCACTGACTTTCAAAAGTTTTTTTAATCCTACTGGTTCTGGAATAACTCAAAAAACTGCTTCATTTTCATAAAACTGCTACATTGCAGAACTGTCGAATCAGATTTTTCATTTCAGTAAATCTCTGTTTCATGGTTGTGCAATTATATCTGAGGATTCCCTTTATTAATAACCATAACTTTATCATCTGAGGGATATGTACAATTTATTTCATAATATATAAAATTACAAAATCTATATTCTTGTATTGATGTCTCAGTTTTATATTTTTTTCATAAAAGTAAAATTATCATATTCCTTTTGGACTTATGTCTGTTTTTCTTCAGAGGTATACTGAGTATATACTGAGTGATATACTGAGTATATACTGAGTGATATACTGAATATCACTGTGTATAAAAGTATATTAATAAATAATTAAAGTCATCACCTCGATAGGAATCTACTCTCATTGCTACCTCTGTTAAATTAAAACCTCTGTGAATGATCAAGTATTCAGGGTACTATTTATTTACCTATTATTTCAGGATCTGTTGACATTCAGAGATGTGGCCATTGATTTCACTGAAGAGGAGTGGGAATGCCTTCAGCCAGCTCAACAAAACTTAGATAGAGATGTGATGTTTGAGAATTACAGAAACTTGGTCTTCCTGAGTAAACATCACTTCCCTTCATAATTTTTAATTAATTATAATTATTTAATTTTCTTCCCTTGCAGAATACCTTCTGGGAGCTTCTCTATAAGAATGTGTTTCAGATTTGTGCTTTCCAGAAATAAAAGTACATATTTTGGCACAGATAATATGTTAAAGACATTCATTTTTATCTGTAATTTCTCCCTTTCTTGGTAGGTTATATATCTTTCACTTTAGAAAAGTGGTACTGAGAGTAATTCAGTGATATAAAATATTGTGGCCTGACATAGCAGTTGAGAGTTACAAAGATCAAGGAGGAATTCAAACTTCAAAATGTTGATGGAGAAGTTATCTAACTGAAAAGAGTTTTCAGAAGCTTAGGTTGATTTCTCCTGTTGTCATTGAACATGTACTGCCCTTTGTTTATCAAGTTTTCAATTTTTTAAAAAATCTTCTGTTTCTCTCAAGTGATGTCCCAGTTCATTTAATTTAACCAACCAAACTCCTCTTTGCCAGTGAGTGTCAGCATGATCTAAAAGATCTTCTGTTATTTGTGAGTCTCCACGTGGTATATGCACATTTTTGGAGAATTCTAGGTCAAACCATTGCAAAAAAATAATATCCAGAATCTGTTTAACATTATTTATATATTTATTCATTAAAATTACCTTATATATGTTCTTTGTAAATTTTTGTAAAGGGTTTTCTGTTAAGTAAAAGTCAAGTATCACAGTAAGTGCTCATTTTTTGGTCCATAGTGATAGTTGCAATTTGTAGTTATATGAAACTGTTTGTAAATAATATATCTATGGTCATATTTAAATTGGTTAAATTTTCCTTTCACTCTTTCTTTAACTTTATAGGATAGGTTTCATGTTGTAGAATAGGTTTTCTCCCTTCACATATTACTGTTTATTTTTGACTATATTTTATGAATATATGGCAATTTCTATTATTTCAGATGTTAGTACAATATTGAAATTAATATATGCATGATTTTTGTTTCTAATTCCAAAAATATTATATGTGCTTTACCTTGTTTCTATAACTACTACACATTTTAAGTGACTTTTATATTTTATTTATATTGTTTTTTATTCTGCCTATGTACATAGTAATGAATATTTTTCATAGTTAATGTAATAGGGATAGAATCCAGGGGTACTCTATTAATGGGCTACACCCCAACCCTTTTCTATTTCATGAAGTTATTGAGGATGGCCTTGATATTATAAAATTTCTGCCTCAGAATTACACTAATAATTCTGAATTATATGCATGACTTTTATCTATACATTTATAAATTTGTTCCACAATCTGGCTATGGTGAATTGAGCAGCTGTGAACATTGATGTGGCTGTATCTCTGTAGTATGCTGATTTTAAGTCCTTTGGGTATAGGCCAAGGAGTGGGATAGCTGGGTCAAATGGTGGTTTCATTCCAAGCTTTCTGAGGAATCTCCAAACTGCTTTCCAGAGTGACTGCACTAATTTGCGACCCCACCAGCAATGTATGAGTGTACCTTTTTGCCCACATCCTTGCCAACACCTATTGTTGCTTGTGTTCTTGATAATCACCATTCTAATTGGGGAGAGATGAAATCTTAGGGTAGTTTTGATTTGCATTTCTCTTATTACTAGAGATGTTGAACATTTTTTCATATATCTGTTGATTGCTTGTACATCTTCTTCTGTGAAGTGTCTGTTCATTTCCTGCGGGGGCTCCTGGCAACCCAACCAGTGCTTGACAAGGATCCACTGGGGGAATGATGTTTGCAAGGACTCATCATCCCGGGAGATGCCAGATGCTTGCCTGTGGGCTCTGGTGCTTTTTCTGCATTATGTTTCTAATATTATATTACTTATACTATACTTTGGTAGTAATCACTGAGGGTGAAGGGAATACTACAGAATTTCCCAAGAATATTAATAAAACATTAAGGACTATAACTCCTTCTCAGCCACGAGTAGTAAAAAATCTTTTACCACTGTGTGATGTGTCTTCTTCCTGGGGTGCTTGTTATGAACATGCAATGCAATACATAAATTTGGCCATGGAACTGTCTGTCTTTTCAACCATGAGTATGCAAAAAGCACCTCCCACAGTAGCTACTAGATATGGACTAGCTTATTTTATCTATGGCAAGCTCTGGTACCCCCCTAAAGGCAAGCCCTTAGAGAAGGTAGATATAGATCTCCCCCTGTCTCCTACAGGGTGGTTTAAACCAGATGATGGTTTTGTTTATGTGTGGTGGTAAGGTAAAAGAATAAGGTTTCAGAACATTCCTTCCTTCCTACAAAGAATATGTCACCCCTATAATAAACGTTGGTACATAATAACCATTGGGACCGCTGCCCTCCTGTAACCCTTAATTCAGAAATTTAGATATTAACCAGATGGACCTAGTAGAGATGGTCACATGACATTATTTGTCTTCGCTTTACCACAAAAAGTAATAAGAATAAGAATAGTCTTAGGTCATATAGAGTTTAGATATTAAGGAAATAAACATTGTATTAGCTCATTGACATAGTTAGATATTCTTAAAATAATTGTGATTTAGTAAGGATAATCTGTATGGTAACTGTTTTCTCATAATCTTTCGGTAAAAACAATTTCTGCCTATGTTTTGGAAACTTCTTTGATTTTATTAATCATAAGCCTGTCATCATAGCCTGAAGAAAAATGTATATAAACCCAGCCTTCCCCAGAATAAAGTGGGATTGATTGCACCAGAACTAGAGTCTGTGTCTCATTCTCCATCCAAAGCCGACGCTGTCTCCCCGCGCCCCGTTTACCAATGTGGAACCCATGGCCTCCTGCTAGGGCTGGACCCCGGCAATTTCCTTAGCCCATTTGTTGATTGGATTATTTGTATTCTTGGTGTAGAGTTTTTTGAGTTCTTTATAGATTCTGGAAATTCGCGCTCTATCTGAAGTATGAGTGGCAAAGATATCCTCCCACTCTGTAGGCTTTCTCTTCACATTACTGATAGTTTCCTTTGCTGAGAGAAAGCTTTTTAGTTTGAATCTATCCCAGTTGTTGATTCTTGCTTTTATTTCTTGTGCTATGGGAGTCCTGTTAAGGAAGTCTGATCCTAAGCCAACAAGTTGGAAGGTTTGGACCTACTTTTTCTTCTATAAGATGCAGGGTCTCTGGTCTGATTCTGAGGTCCTTGATCCATTTTGAGTTGAGTTTTGTGCAGGGTGAGAGATAGGGGTTTAATTTCATTCTGTTGCATATGGTTTTCCAGTTTTCCCAGCACCATTTGTTGAAGAGGCTATCTTTTCTCCATTGCATATTTTTGGCACCTTTGTCTAGTATGAGAAAATTGTATTTATTTGGGTTTGTGTCCATGTTCTCTATTCTGTACCATTGATCTACCTTTCTATTTTGGTACCAATACCATGCCGTTTTTGTTACTATTGCTTTCTAATAGAGTTGAAGATCTGGTATTGTGATACCCCCTGCTTCGCTCTTTCTACTGAGGATTGCTTTAGCTATTCTGGGTTTCTTATTCTTCCAAATGAATTTCATAATTGCTTGCTCTATTTCTGTATGGTACGTCATTGGGATTTTAATTGGAATTGCATTGAATCTGTATAGCACTTTTGGTAGTATGGCCATTTTGACAATATTAATTCTTCCTATCCAAGAACATGGAAGATCTTTCCATCTTCTAAGGTTTTCTTTAATTTCTTTCTTTAGTGTTCTGTAGTTCTCATTGTAGAGGTCTTTCACCTCTTTTGTGAGACTGATTCCCAAGTATTTTATTTTTATTGATGCTATTGTGAATGGGGTAGTTTTCCTAATTTCTCTTTCTGAAGATTCATCACTTATGTATAAAAATACATTGGATTTATGATCATTGATCTTGTAACCTGCTACTTTACTGAATTCACTTACAAGTTCTAAGAGTTTTCTGGTGGAATTTCCAGGTTCCTCTAAATATATAATCATGTCATCAGTGAACAGGGATAGTTTGAGTTCTTCTTTTCCAATTCATATCCCTTTAATTTCTTTGGCTTGTCTAATTGCTCTGGCTAGAGTCTCAAGAACAATGTTGAATAAAAGTGGTGAAAGGTGGGGGGGAAGGGAAAAAAATAACAGAATGAATCAAACAACATTGCCCTATGTAAATTTATGATTTTTAATAAAAAATATTGTTCTTATTTATAGGATAAAGACCATACCATTGGAGGATCCAAGATGGTGGTTTAGAGGGAGGCTGCATTCCTTGTCGCTCTGCAACACCGGATTCAAGCAGAGGATATCCATTTCTCGGTGAGGCAGTTTTTGCTGCTTATCGATCCCCTGCTCTTTACCCCATTTGTCTGCTGCGATCACCTGCAATCTGCCAGCATATCGACGCCTTTTTTGAGAGCAAATTGCACACTGTCAGGCGTTTATCATCTGCCATTTGCCTGCCTCTCGCCTGTCCATCGCCTGCCTTTCCCCTATCCATCACCCAACGCTCAAGGTTCACCACCCGATCGTCCGACAGCTGCCAGCAGATTGACCGCAGACCACCAGTGGAGAACCAGCTGCCTGCTGCTGTGTGGAAGTTCACTGTTAAAGTACCTTCAGGTTTGGTTACATGTCTGCCGCCATTTTGAGACAACAGCCAGGCCCTGTAGGACCCCTGGCCGGAATGACTGAGTCCCATCTCCAGGATCCCTCAGCCCAACCGATCACTTCCTGCCTCTGGGGCCCTCACATCAACTGACTGCTCCCTGCCACCAGGACCCCCAGACCAACTGTGCCCTATCACTGGGAACCCAGGCCAACTGATTGCATCCGGCCTCCTGGACCCCACAACCACACCAAACACACCCGACCTCCAGGACAACTGCCAGACCAACTGCATCCTGTCTCCAGGACCTCCAACTGACCACATCCACCCCTGAGCTGCAGCTCCCCATTTGCCAACACATTTGGAAGCCAGGGCAGCCATCTTGGATAATCCTGGAAGCTGTAGCTCCAATCTTTGGGTGGGGCAAATCCCATCCTGAGATGCCTGCTGGAGGCTTGAAGCTCATTGTCAGATACCTCTCATACATCAGGCTACTGAACACTGGAAGGTTTCATTAGTATATGACTATTATACAGTAGATTTTCTTTTTTCTCCTTTTTAAAAAAATATTTAAGTTTTTATTTCTATACGTTTCTTGCTTTCTTTTCCTTCTGTTTACCTGTTCCCTCACAGTCGCTTTCTCCCTTATTTACATGATGTTATTGTCCCCATAGGGGCTATTTGGTCTAGGATTGCATAGTGTCTGATTTGGGTACTACCAATATTGATCTCCCCTTAAAGAAAGGGTTTTGGACACCTACAGGGCCACTATAAGCCTACAGGAAGAAATCTGCAATACCCCAAATCTGCAGCGCTAGAGGGGAAGATACATGAACAACATGAAAAAACAAGGGAAGAAAATGATCCAAACAAATCTAGATTCTATAGTAATAGAATCCAATGACAGCATGTGAGAAGAAATGTCAGAAAAGGACTTCAGATTATACATTATTAAGATGATTCGCGAAGCAAAGGATGAGATAAGAGAGCAAATGCAGGCAATGAATGATAATACCAATAAGCTGAAAGAGCACCTGCAGGATGCAAAAGATCATTTCAACAAGGAGATAGAGATTCTCAAAAAAAAAAAAAAAAAAAAAACCAAATGGAAATCCTTGAAATAAAGATACAGTAAAAAAATAAATAAATAAATAACTCAATGGAAAGCATCACCAACAGACTAGACCACTTGGAAGACAGAACCTCAGAAAATGAAGACAAAATATTTAATCTTAAACATAAAGTCACCCAAACAGAGAAGATGGTAAGAAATCATGAACAGAATCTCCAAGAACTATGGGACATCATGAAAAGACCAAATTTAAGAATTATTGGGATGGAGGAAGGCACAGAGATACAAACCAAAGGAATGAACAACATATTCAATGAAATAATATCAGAAAATTTCCCAAACCAGAAGAATGAAATGGAAAATCAAATACAAGAGGCTTACAGAACACCAAATGAACAGAATCACAACAGATCCACACCAAGGCACACTATAATGAAAATGCCTAACATTCAAAATAAAGATAGGATTTTGAAGGCCACGAGAGAAAAGCATCAGATTACATATAGGGGGAGACCAATACGGATAGCAGCCGACTTCTCAACCCAGACTCTAAAAGCTAGAAGGGCCTGGACCAACATATTGCAAGCTCTGAAAGAATATGGTTGCCAACCAAAAATCCTATACCCAGCAAAACTAACCTTCAGATTTGAAGATGAAATAAAATCCTTCCATGATAAACAAAAGTTAAAAGAATTTACAAATAGAAAGCCTGCACTACAGAATGTTTTCAACAAAATATTCTATGAGGAGGAAATGAAAAACAACAATGGAGGTCAGCAAAGGAAGGAACTACCTTAGAGAAAAACCACTCACAGGAGAAACCAAGCCAACTTGAAAACCAAAAATAAGCCAAATGACTGGAAATACAAATCATTTCTCAATAATAACCCTGAATGTTAATGGCCTAAACTCATCAATCAAAAGGCATAGACTGGCAGAATGGATTAAAAAGAAAGACCCAACAATATGCTGCCTGCAAGAGACTCACCTCATAGAAAAAGACATCCACAGACTAAAGATGAAAGGGTGGGAAAAAACCTACCACACACATGGACCCAGTAAAAAAGCGAGGGTTTCCATCCTTATATCAGATAAAGTGGACTTAAGCCAAAGTTAGTCAGAAGGGATAAAGAAGGACATTTCATACTGCTTAAGGGAACCATAAATCAGGAAGACATAATGATAGTAAATATTTATGCCCCAAACAATGGCGCATCGCTGTACATCAAACAAATCCTTCTCAATTTCAAGAATCACATAGACAACAACACAATAATTCTGGGCGACTTTAATGCACTGCCGTCACCACTAGATAGATCTTCCAAACAAAATCCAACCAAAGAAACCATAGAACTCAATAACACAATCAATAACCTAGACTTAATAGACATATATAGAATATTCCATCCATCAATGAGCAGATACACTTTCTTCTCAGCAGCACATGGAACCTTCTCCAAAATAGACCATATGTTATGCCACAAAGCAGCCCTTAGGAAATGCAAAAAAATAGAGATACGGCCTTGTGTTCTATCAGATCATAATGGACTGAGAGTAGAAATCAATGACAAAGTAAAAAAAGGAAATTACTCCAACACTTGGAGACTAAATAATATGTTATTGAATAAAACATGGATAACAAAAAAACATCAGGAAGGAGATTAAAAAATTCTTTGAGGTCAATGAGAATGATAATACAACATATCAAAATCTCTGGGACACTATGAAAGCGGTACTAAGAGGAAAATTCATTGCATGGAACGCATTCCAAAAAAGAATGAAAAGTCAACAATTAAATGACCTAACATTACAGCTCAAAGCCCTTGAAAAAGAACAGAATAACAGCAAAAGTAGTATAAGATAGGAAATAATTAAAAACAGAGCTGAAATCAATGAAATTGAAACAAAAGAATCTATTCAAAAAACTGACATAACAAAAAGTTGGTTCTTTGAGAAAGTAAACAAAATAGATAAACCCTTAGCCACACTAACAAAGAGAGGAGAGAGAAGACTCAAATTACTAAAATAAATGATGCAAAAGGAAATATCACAACAGACACCACTGAGATACAAGACATAATGAGAAGCTACTTTGAAAATCTGTATTCCAAAAAAATAGAAAGTACAGAAGACATTGACAAATTTCTAGAGACATATGCTCCTCCCAAACTGAACCAGGAAGACATACACGAATTAAACAGATCAATATCAAGCAATGAAATAGAAGAAGCCATTAAAAATCTACCATCCGAGGAAAGCCCAGGATCAGACGAATTCTCAGCCGAGTTCTACAAGACCTTCAAAGAAGAACTCATTCCAATACTTCTCAAAGTATTCCAGGAAATAGAAAAGGAGGGTACCCTACCGAACGCATTCTATGAAGCTAATATCACCCTCATACCCAAAACAGGAAAAGACACATCAAGGAAAGAAAATTTTAGACCAATATCCTTGATGAATATAGATGCTAAGATCCTTAATAAAATATTGGCAAACCATATCCAAAAACATATTAAGAAAACTGTGCACCACGATCAAGTGGCGTTCATTCCTGGAATGCAAGGATGGTTTAACATCTGTAAATCAATGAACGTAATCCATCATGTCAATAGACTTAAGGATAAGAATCATATGGTTATTTCAATTGATGCAGAAAAAGCATTTGACAATATACAACACCCCTTCATGCTGAAAACACTAGGAAAATATAGGGATAGTAGGAACATACCTGAACATTGTAAAGGCTGTTTATGCTAAGCCCATGGCCAACATCATTCTTAATGGAGAAAAACTGAAACCATTCCCTTTAAAAATGGGAACAAGACAGGGATGTCCTCTTACACCACTTCTATTCAACATTGTCCTCGAAACTCTAGCCAGAGCAATTAGGCAGACTAAAGAAATTAAAGGGATATGAATAGGAAAAGAGGAACTTAAGCTGTCACTATTTGCGAATGACATGATTCTATATTTAGAGAATCCAAAAACCTCCTCCAGAAAACTTCTAGACCTCATCAATGAATTCAGCAAAATAGCAGGCTATAAAATCAACACACATAAATCTACAGCATTTTTATATGCAAGCGATGAAACAGCTGAAAGGGAAATGAGGAAAACAACTCCATTTGTAATAGCATAAAAAAAATAAAATACTTGGGTATCAATCTAACCAAAGAGGTAAAAGATCTCTACAAAGAAAACTACAAAAGACTGAAGAAAGAAATTAAGGAAGACCTTAGAAGTTGGAAAAATCTCCCATGTTCTTGGATAGGCAGAATTAATATTGTCAAAATGGCCATACTACCAAAAGTGCTATACAGATTCAATGCAATTCCAATTAAAATCCCAATGATGTACCTCACAGAAATAGAGCAAGCAATCATGAAATTCATCTGGAAGAATAAGAAACCCAGAATAGTTAAAGCAATCCTTAGCAGGAAGAATGAAACAGGGGGTATCGCAATACCAGAACTTCAACTTCAAAGCAATAGTAACAAAAACAGCATGGTGTTGGCACCAAAATAGACAGGTAGATCAATGGTACAGAATAGAGGACACGGACACAAACCCAAATAAATGCAATTTTCTCATACTAGACAAAGGTGCCAAAAATATGGCACAGAGAAAGGATAGCCTCTTCAACAAATGGTGCTGGGAAAACTGGAAATCCATATGCAACAGAATGAAACTAAACCCCTATCTCTCACCCTGCACAAAACTCAACTCACAATGGATCAAGGAACTTGAAATCAGACCAGAGACCCTGCATCTTATAGAAGAAAAAGTAGGTCCAAACCTTCACCTTGTTGTCTTAGGATCAGACTTCCTTAACAGGACTCCCATAGCACAAGAAATAAAAGCAAGAATCAATAAATGGGATAGATTCAAACTAAATAGCTTTCTCTCAGCAAAGGAAACTATCAGCAATGCAATGAGAGAGCCCACAGAGTGGGAGAATATCTTTGCCTCTCATACTTCAGATAGAGCACTAATTTTCAGAATATATAAAGAACTCAAAAAACTCTACACTAAGAATACAGATAACCAAATCAACAAATGGGCTAAGGAAATGAACAGACACTTCACAGAAGAAGATGTACAAGCAATCAACAGATATATGAAAAAATGTTCAACATCTTTAGTAATAAGAGAAATGCAAATCAAAACTACACTAAGATGCCATCTCACCCCAATTAGAATGGCGATTATCAAGAACACAAGCAACAATAGGTGTTGGAGAGGATGTGAGGGAAAAGGTACACTCATACATTGCTGGTGGGACTGCAAATTAGTGCAGCCACTCTGGAAAGCAGTGTGGAAATTCCTTAGAAAACTTGGGATGGACCTACCATTTGACCCAGCTATCCCACTCCTCGGTGTATACCCAAAGGACTTAAGATCAGCACACTACAGAGATACAGCCACATCAATGTTCATAGTGGTTCAATTCACAATAGCCAGACTATGGAACCAACCTAGATGCCCTTCAATTGATGAATGGATAAAGAAACTGTGGTATATATATACAATGGAATATTACTCAGCTATAAAGAATAATAAAATTATGGCATTTGCAGGCAAATGGATGAAATTGGAGAATATCATGTTAAGTGAGATAAGCCAATCTCAAAAATCCAAAAGATAAATGATCTCACTGATAAGCAGATGATGACACTTAATGGGGGGTGGGAGTGGGACAATAATGGAGGAAGGAGGGACTGTATTGAGGGAAAAGAGAGGTGGGAGGGGTGGGGAGGAAGGAAAAAATAATGGAATGAATCAAACATCATTACTCTATGTAAATTTATGAATATGCAAATGGTATGCTGTTACTCCATGTACAAACAGAAACAATATGTATCCCATTTGTTTACAATAAAAATAAATTTAAAAATAAGAGGAATAAAAACCCATAGCATTTTAAATTTAGTTTTCAAACATTTTACTATTTTTATTTTTATGTGTTTCTGAAATTTTGTGATCAAAATCACAAAAAAAGTGCTTGATCTCCCCAATAACATGTATACTGTTCAGCAATGTTAAATCAAATTGTGATCTAATATATCTGTATACAGTTTACATCCCAAAAGTCAATAAATCAATTCCCATGTAAACAAGCATTCATTTCTCTCTTCTCTCATCAGTAATTTTCTCATTTCTGTTCAGAAGGATTTTTTGTTTACTTGCTTGTTTTTTGCTTATATAAGTATAGTTCTTCTATATTTTTCATTGTGGCAGTGACATATTTCAGTTATCAAAATGTACTGAGGATTTATCCTGATTATAGATTTTGCAAAAATGTATTACTTTTTTTGTTTTTCTTTTTTTTCTTTTACTGAATGAGTAAATCAATCACACACCAACAGTGTTGTAAATTTAAGTGCAAAAGCATTGAAGTGCTTTACTACAAATTACAACCTAGAAACACATTAACTGAACAATTAAAATTCATACAATCAGATTTAGATATATAACAACACAAAGTAGGAACAGAATTACAGTACATTTACAACACAAGACAGATACATGAATTCATTAGAAAATATTGTAATAAATAATTCATTAATTATAGTGCGATTGATTTATGCATAAATATAACTAATTGCCTAACAATCAGTTTATATTAACAAAATCTGTCAAAATCAAGGCAGCCACAGAGTTTTGCTAAATTACTGCAAAAAATGGAAATACTGCAATTAAAAAACAAATACAAGTATTTGTACTGTAAACAAGTAAAAAAAATCAGTCTCACTAAATTTAGTATACAATTTAATATAAAATTGTCATTAGCTACCAGAAATGGTTTAAACTTTACTGAGCAGTAGTTTTCTAAAAACAGAGGCACTGTTTTTTTCTTTTCCTTCTTTTTTATTTTAAATATAAAATACTTGAGGAACATTCAAATAAGTAGAAAGCACATAAGGGTTGCTTTCACCTTCATTAAAAGTCTGCTGAAACTGGATTTTTCAGAAAATTGTCAATTAAGTAGTAACTGGTAACTAAATTTATAAAGTACTTTGAAAGTTTAACATAAAAAACATCTTAATAGAACCACTGGGGAGAAGGGGAACCCATAAATTTCCCTGCCTTTCCTAGTTTGTATAATCAAAAAGTTAATTCAATAATAGAAACATTTTGTTTCTTTTAAAAGTTATGGGTTGATCATTACCTACAAACTATCAAAAAATATTTTAATTTACTATTTCTGACCAAAAATAATACAAGTACTAAAATGCTGTGAATTAACTATAATATTACCTATAAAACTACTGATCACTGTGAAGTCAATAGCAAAATGATCCCTGCTTTATGAATCCTGTAAAGTTTTTGGTCAGGTCATCTTTTAAATGATATAAAAGTGTTCTGTAAATTTCCCTTTACTATAAACTTCTCAATCAATTTATTAATGTAAATATAGTGTGAGGAATAAAAAAGCTCAATACAATATAAATATCATGTAATGCATTCGAGCCCCCAAAGTTTTGTAAGTAAAATTCTGTATAAAGAGGTCAATAAAATTGTTTTGAAACATTTACTTTAACTTTATTTTTCAATGGGGCGGGGAAGGGGAATATATTAAATAATCCAAGTTCTGGCCCTCACAAAATATGGCTTAATTCTTTAAAAAGAAAGGTGACCCTGACATCTGCTGTTTTGTAATCTATTACATATATTTTTTGGGGGTGGGGGTGGAGAGAGTAAGAGGATTCATACCCTAGTATGCAGGTGACATTAACAGCTGAAAAGAGTTCACTACAGATCGCAGATACCAAATAGCTACTTGTGTATTTTTTCACTCTTCAATTTCTTTAAATACATGTAAGCAGTTTTAAAATTTAATAGCTGAAAATTTCTTTAGTATTACATGTATAGCGATTATTAAATATACACAAACACAAGTGTAAAAATGCAAGTATTTGACAAGGTGCACTCATTTTTTAAATGCAGCTGTAAGAATTCCTTTTGGAATTGAAAAAACTGGCTTAGAGAAATGATCAGAACCTGAATTTTAACAGAGAAAAGGGGCACTCAGAATTTTTAATGTATAAAGCAAAATCCTCATTCTTTATATGGAGGCACATGCTTTATAACATTTTACGTCTAAAACTGCATACTCCATAAATCCAACATAAATACTCTGACCCAGATTTTAAAACTGCTATATAAAAATTACTTGTCTCTCTTATGAGTCTAGTAAAAGTTAAAATGCACTGCCCAGCTTCTAACTACACAATTAGTAGAGTTTACATTACTAAAAGTTCAAAACAGCTTCAGTGTTAAATATCTGTAAATCTATTCAAGACCCTGAACAAACTGCAAATTTGGTTATTAGCAAAATGATAATGTATCGCCCACCAAAATGAAATCTGTAATTCATTTTGATAAACTGAAAATGTTTTGAAATGTCACAGCAGCAAATATATTAAAGTTACACTGAGGTTTTTCAATAGTCAGAGTGTGTCACAATCCTTAAACTTTAAAGTAGTCATAACATCAACTAACCAGCACATTTACACCAAAATTATCATTCTCAAGCTTTTTCTGTGCACATTATAAACATGCTCTAAGTTGCAATCCAACTTTCTTTTCTAACCTTACACATTAGCTTATTTTTCAAATGAAAAACAAAATTAAATTATTTTAATAATTAAATTTAAATTACTTTTTGTTCTTAGTCCATCTTATATTAAAGGATTCTATAGCTGCTGGGGTTAACTATGTGTCAGCTTTTTTTTTTTAAGTATATACCTTATAAATCCCAACTTCCTGCTAAATCAACTATTAAATGATAATTATTAAATTTCATTATACATATCTTTTAAGGTTTTCTTTCTATTCCTGGTGGATGCACTTGAGTGCATTTGTATTTCATAGAATGCACTGTAGTGTATTAATACTGTATATATTAATTTTTCTTAGCATGAAGATAGATTTCTATTTAAACTGATTGGTTTCTTTGACATACAATAACTGTTAAGTATGCTATGTAAAAATGTTTACAAACTATTAATATCATATTACCATTATAAGATGGCTACAATGTCCTTTCACCAATAAATATGTTTCACTTGACAATTACTTGTTTTCCCATGCTTTATGCTATTGACTACTAAGGAAAACCTGAATCTCTTTCACCTATTTATACAAGGATTAAATACAAACTATCAGAATTAAGTAAGCAACTATATAATTCTGTCCACAGTGAAAACCCTGAATAAAACTTTTTTTCAAAAGGCATGTAAGTGGTTTTTGAACTGTAAAATTTCATGTCTCCTGTCAAAGTGAACATTTGTAATTCCCACATGTGTGTATGTAGACACACAAATACACACCTGTGCACATACACGCACACACACACGCATTTTCCTAACGAGTAATCTGCACAGGCTTGCTGTTTTTGCAGCTGCCAGTCCCTGAATCTGTCATGTTATATAACCCAGTGTCTGGTAATCGTAGTTTCTTCTTCGGAGGAGTCTTCAGTGTTCCAGATCTTTCTTTTACCTTGTATTCTAAAGTGCTGTGAGGTACCCCATAAATTCCTTGTGCTTTGGAAACACTCATTTTTCCACTCATTACCATTGCAATAGCCTCTTCCATTATTTCATGATCATATTGCCGATAGCAGCCACGTTTTTTCCTGGGCTGCTTATTATCTTTTTGATCCAATCCATCTTCAGTGTTTTCAGAGTTTCCATCAACTGTTCCATTTTTAGAATTAAGACACAAAGGAGAGAGGTCCCCATGTAGAAAATAAGAGTCAACACTTGAGTGAGTTACAGAACCAGAACATTGTATTTTGTTCTGTTTAGGGAGTATATTTTTCAGTTTTTGAAGCGCTGATCCTTCTAGGACTGAAGAGGTTTTGGAAACTTGATACATAACATCCAATAGACCAGAACCATCAGGTTGTGATTTTGAAACAGAACTTACTCTAGCTGAGGAATTTTTTAATTGTACAGTAGGATTTGAAGTTTCATATTGAAGGCTTTCATTTTTGTCTTTAAATTGAGTAACCATTTTCTGTAGAGTTAACTGATGGAGGTAACTGGAAGCTGTTGAGAATTTTAATTCTGAGGTTTCAAGTAGATTGAGTTTACTTTTTTCTGTGCACTCTGCTTGAGCTCTTGCCCACAAGGCTACTTTTTGCAGCACTGCACAAGTTTCTTTACTGTCTTTATATGAGTAACTATCATTGAAATCTTGAATTTTGTTTTTAAAAGATGCAGGCTTCCCTGCTGGTAAGGCTTCTAAGTGGAGAAGTAAAGTTTTTTGAGGTATGCCATAAAGTATGCCTGCTTTATTTATGTCCAGTGCTCCAGACTGAATGTCTTTCAAAGCTTTTGAGGGCAAACCATCTGCAAACTCAGCACTTCTTTCCACATAGTCCTCTCTGTTTCTGTGTAGTCTCCCAGCCATTGAATTTTCATAAGAAGGATCACATATGGATGATCTTCAGATTTTATGCTGGTTTTCTTTGTAGAGAGATCTAACACTCCATCCCCATGCTAGTAGTTTGTTCTTGCATTGGATTCACAGTGAGGTCTAAGGGGCCTTCCTGCTCTTCCTGAAGGGAGTTTTCTGCTTGATTCATTTGGATACTTTTACATAGGAGACTTGGTCCAATTGAACCATTTCTATTCTCTTGAATTTTACCACTTTTTGAAAAGTACAAAATTGCAAACTGACGTATCATCTTTTTCATTAATTCCTGAGCAACTAGGGGAAGGTTAGGATCACAGTTCTGAGGAAGATCCAACCATTGGTAGAATACCTCTTGGAGACCCAGATGCTTGTATCAGCTTTCTTTCGAAAGAGTGCATTTAGGTAATTTTCTGCTTGGCATTCAATCTTATCAGTGTTGGACTGGCCCTGAGATGACAGCTCCTCTGTTGGTGTTGACTGTGAAGAATCAAGAGATGGTATACAATCACTGACTGCTTCTCTCTGTAGATTAAAAAAAATGAGCATTTTTCATCCATAGACCAGTCAGTCAGCTCTTCTGATTCACAGTGTTCAAATAAACTGAGGTCTCTTCATAGCCATGGTCCATAAAGCCCTTCTAAAATACTCTCAAAACCTACACAGTGGATGAGGTGGTGGCGTCAAGAGTCGAGTTCCCGCAGGAATCCTCTCCTCTCCGCCGCGCACCGAGGGCTCTGGCACTGGGTGGCGGCGGCGCCGCCCATTCTCTCTCTTTCCTTGTCCATCTGCGTCCCGCGACACGCGCCCTCATTTACATACGAGCGGCGCAGGCACTAGGCAGGGGCGAGAGCCCTCGGCCAGCCCCGGAGCGCGCGCCCCCCCATGTATTACTTTCTAACTTGAAAAATATTATGTAGGTTCTATATTTCAAATTCCTCCAATCACTCATTTCAAGGGATCTTTGGCTTGCTTCCCCATGGTTGCTCTCTTGAATATTAAGAAAACTTTGGTGTTCAGATGTCTTATTTGGAATATGTGCAAGAACTTATTAATGTCAGAATTCGCTATGTCCTTCTGTCTTAATTGATGTCACTATTGCCAATTGAATATTGTAGTGTTTAATGTTTTTAAATCATGAAACAATTTTCTCCCAATTTTGTTTCTATTTTGAAAATTGTTGATATACCATAAAACTTTGAGATTCCACAAAATTTCAAGAATAAGTTGTTTTCTGTCTCTGCAAAAAATAACAGAGATTACATGGAGTTCTCCAGGTATCATTGAGGGGTACAAATATCTTAATTTAACCTTTCCATTCTGGAAAATGATCATATTCAACCTTCTTCAATCAGTTGCCACATATGTGTGGATTTTTGAATCCTTTCCACGTTTTGATTTTTGACATTATTCTATTATGATCACTAAATAATTTAAAAATTGACATACCTATTAACCTTTAGTCTTTTTCTTTCCTACTGGTTGCTTGAATTTAATATTTCATATGCTATTGCGAACAATTAGTATATAAGTCAAATATGTGGCATAACATATGGTCTATTTTTGAGAAGGTTCCTTGTGCTGCTGAGAAGAAAGTGAATTCACTCATTGATGGATGGAATATTCTATATATGTCTAATAAGTTTAGGTTATTGATTGTGTTATTGAGTTCTATGGTTTCTTTGGTTGGCTTTTGTTTGGAAGATCTATCTAGTGGTGACAGCGGTGCATTAAAGTCACCCAGAATTATTGTGTTGTGGTCTATTTGATTCCTGAAATTGAGAAGGATTTGTTTGATGTGCAGCGATGCACCATTGTTTGGGGCATAAATATTTACTATCATTATGTCTTCCTGATTTATGGTTCCCTTAAGCAGTATGAAATGTCCTTCTTTATCCCTTCTGACTAACTTTGGCTTGAAGTCCGATTTATCTGATATAAGGATGGAAACCCCCACTTTTTTACTGAGTCCATGTGGGTGCTAGGTTTTTTCCCATCCTTTCACCTTTAGTCCGTGGATGTCTTTTTCTATGAGGTGAGTCTCTTGCAGGCAGCATATTGTTGGGTCTTTCTTTTTAATCCATTCTGCCAGTCTATGTCTTTTGATTGATGAGTTTAGGCCATTAACATTCAGGGTTATTATTGAGAAATGATTTGTATTTCCAGTCATTTGGACTTATTTTTGTTTTTCAAGTTGGCTTGGTTTCTCCTTTGAGTGGTTTTTCTCTAAGGTAGTTCCTCCCTTTGCTGACCTCCATTGTTGTTTTTCATTTCCTCCTCATGGAATATTGAGAACATATTTTAGTGCAGGCTTTCTATTTGTAAATTCTTTTAACTTTTGTTTATCATGGAAGGATTTTATTTCATCTTCAAATCTGAAGGTTAGTTTTGCTGGGTATAGGATTCTTGGTTGGCAACCATATTCTTTCAGAGCTTGCAATATGTTGGTCCAGGCCCTTCTAGCTTTTAGAGTCTGGGTTGAGAAGTCGGCTGCTATCCGTATTGGTCTCCCCCTATATGTAATCTGATGCTTTTCTCTCGCGGCCTTCAAAATCCTATCTTTATTTTGAATGTTAGGCATTTTCATTATAGTGTGCCTTGGTGTGGATCTGTTGTGATTCTGTTCATTTGGTGTTCTGTAAGCCTCTTGTATTTGATTTTCCATTTCATTCTTCTGGTTTGGGAAATTTTCTGATATTATTTCATTGAATATGTTGTTCATTCCTTTGGTTTGTATCTCTGTGCCTTCCTCCATCCCAATAATTCTTAAATTTGGTCTTTTCATGATGTCCCATAGTTCTTGGAGATTCTGTTCATGATTTCTTACCATCTTCTCTGTTTGGACGACTTTATGTTTAAGATTAAATATTTTGTCTTCATTATCTGAGGTTCTGTCTTCCAAGTGGTCTAGTCTGTTGGTGATGCTTTCCATTGAGTTTTTATTTTTTTTTACTGTATCCTTTATTTCAAGGATTTCTGTTTGTTTTTTTTTTTTTTTTTGAGAATCTCTATCTCTTTGTTGAAATGATATTTTGCTTCCTGTAATTGCTCTTTCAACTGCTTATTGGTATTATAAATCATTGCCTGCATTTGCTCTCTTATCTCATCCTTTGCTTCATGAATCATCTTAAATATGTATAATCTGAAGTCCTTTTCTGACATTTCTTCTCACATGCTGTCATTGGATTCTATTACTATAGAATCTAGATTTGTTTGGATCATTTTCTTCCCTTGTTTTTTCATGTTGTTCATGTATCTTCCTCTCTAGAAGTGCAGATCTGGGGTATTGCAGATTTCCCCCTATAGGCTTATAGTGGCCCTATAGTTTCCAAAACCCTTTCTTTAAGGGGAGGTCAATATTAGCAGTGACCAATTCAGACACTATGCAATCCTAGACCAAATAGCCCCTATAAGAACAGTAACAAAATTGTCAGAATAAACATAATGAGTTCAAATACTATCTTCAGTATAACAAACAGATTTGCAATAAGGTCTGCAGTTTCAAATGGAGGACAAAGAGGATGCAGAGCGATGTAGAATGTAGCTGTTAATGGGATAAGAAAAGAATATACAGAAGTTCTAGATAATAGAAAGGGTGAGAGTGTAATCAAAAGACATTGCATATTAGCATGCAAAAAGGGAGAAAGAGACTCTGAGGGAAGAGGTAAACAAAAGGAAAAGAGAGCAAGAAAAGTAAATAAATGAAAACATAAATTGGTTCCATGAGGAGAAAAAAGAAAATCTCCAGTATATCAGTCATATAGTATTGAAACTTTTTGGTCTTCAGTAGCCTGATGCATGAGAGGTATCTGACAATGAGCTTC
Organism: Sciurus vulgaris; assembly: GCF_902686455.1. NCBI lineage: Eukaryota > Metazoa > Chordata > Mammalia > Rodentia > Sciuridae > Sciurus > Sciurus vulgaris. The sequence goes on along the minus strand of NW_027632463.1, from coordinate 1,521,618 downwards.
AAGTCTCCAGCAGGCATCTCAGATGGGATTTGCCCCACCTAAAGATTGGAGCTAGGACTTTCAGGATTATCCAAGATGGCTGCTCTGGCTTCCAAATGTGTTGGCAAATGGGGAGCTGCAGCTCAGGGTGTGGACATGGTAGGCTGGAGGTTCTGGAGGCCGACAGGGTGCAGTTGGTCAGGCAGGGGTCCTGGAGGTCGGGTGTGTTTGGTGTGGTTGTGAGACCCTGGAGGCCAGGTGCGATCAGTCAGTCTGGGGTCCTGGTGATAGGGTGCAGTCAGTTGGTCTGGGGGTCCTGGCAGCAGGGAGCATTCAGTGGATGTGAGGGCCCCAGAGGCAGGGAGTGATCAGTCAGGCTGAGGGATCCTGCAGGTACTGTGACAGAGAACTTCCAGGCAACAGCAGGCAGCTGGCGCTCCACTGGCAGTCTGTGTTCAGTCTGTTGGCAGCTGTCAGACTATCAGGAGGTGAACCTCAGGTGGTGGGTGATGGGTAGGTGAAAGGAAGGTGATGGACAGGCAAGAGGCAGGCAAATGGTGGATGATAGGCGCCTGACAGTGAGCGATCAAGAGACAGATATCCTCTTCTTGAAACCGGAGTTATGGAGCAACTAGGAACACAGCTTCCCTCTTGTCTGCCATCTTGGATCTCCCCTATGAGTCAAATATGTTTAAATTATTTTCAAAGTCTTTTTTTTTTTGATTACCATTTTGTTTGACTTCCTTTACAGCAAGTATGTATTGATGTCTCCTAGTATTAAAGTGTTGCTTTCTATTTCTTTATTTAGTTTGTCGATCATTTCTTGGAAGTACAATGTGAGTTGAAACTATATTTACTTTTATTGCAGTATTCTAGGAAAAGTGCCATTTTTATCTTCATATAATATTCTACTTTGCCTCTTTTCAAAGCTTTTTGGTTAAATTTAAAATATATTTTATCTCATGTAACTTCTTGCTTTAAACTTTCATATATCATAATTAGGCCACACAAGCTTTCTTTTGGACACATTTTTATGTAATGCTCTTCTAATCTTTTTCTTTCATTCTACTTGTTTCCTTAGATATAGAGTTCCAAGTAGAGTACATATATTTTTATTTCTTTTAGATTTATTATTTTTCTTTTTTAAATTTTAATTTGTTCTTCTTATACATAAAGTATAAAGTTATACTTGGAGTATAATTTCCCATGTTTGGGGTTGTATGCAATGTGAAATTACACTGCTCATGTATTCTTATATGAGCATAGAAAAGTTATGTCTGTTTCAGTCTATTGCCTTTCTTATACCCATTTTCACTTCCTACCTTTAATTTGACTTTATTTAATCCAATTAAACTTTATTCTACAGTCCCCAACTTATTGTTTTAGCCTCATATATCAGAGAGAACATACTGTTTTATAAATTGATATTTTACTACCTCTACATTTAACATTCACCAGGCTTCTAAACATCTAGACAGACTAGAGGTTTGAGTTAAAAACTCAATTTTTCCACCATGTACATTCAGTCTTGAAGGAAATACAAACATTTAACAATAGTTCTAACTTAAAGAAGTCATTAAAATATGAGCATTCTTGTCCTTCACCAACCCAGTCCGCTATAATGCTCCAATTTTAAAGAGAAAATCCTTCCCAAAAATTTGAACAAAATGTACAAAATTTTGTTTACTGATTCTACTTTTGTCATCAATGGCAACATCTTTAACATCTAAAAAGTGGTGCATGTATACAAGGACTCATTTGTCCTTTATATACACTATATAAAGAGCAATATAAAACAAAGCCCATACACATAGTAAAAATAGTTACTTTTGTCTCATTGTAAGCACACTGCCATGGTGCTCCAGAGAACCAGCATACAATGCTTATTACTCAACAGGGATTTTGGTTATTATCCTCCACAAAACAGTTCATAGAATTTTTTAAATTAATTTATAAAATATTTTATATTTTACTGCTTCTACTTTCAAATTAGTGTATCTAAAATGTTGATATTTCTTTAAAAAAAAAGCCCCAGCATTTTCAAATATATATACAGGAGTGAGGAGTAAAATGCACACACCAAGAAATGGTTATAATATGAAGAATGTCTTTTACACAAAACCAGTCTTGCCCAGGATCTTCCCTTCTCATGCTCAAATTTTCTTCATGTCCTCATACCTCTTAATAAATGTGGACAATGTCACTGGTAAGGGTGGTTTAACAATTTCTTTCAAAATCATTTCCAGAGGACATTTCTGACTTTTAAAAGCAAATGGGTATTTATGTAACCTTATATTCTAACTGCAACATATGTCAGTATCCTCTTTAAAATTTAGAATGTGCAGATATAACAAAAGTTTTAATAGGTTGGGGGAAAGATAAGAGCAACTTTTTTATAATATATATATACAGGTCTTCTAAATATGCCCAGTAAATCTTCCTGGAGGGTGTTGGACATTTCCAATTGATCATATAGTTTGTTACCTTGCAGTTTCTTCTTTGGTAGAAAAAACTACAACTGTCCAAAGGTGTTCATTGTTCCACCAATCATGCTCCACAGCTTCACTTACCTTCTGGGATGAATAAGACTTTTGTTTGCCTTCTCAGAACAAGGTGTCATCAAATGAAACTTGCACATAGTGGACACAGGGCCCTAGTCTTTGCTGATTGGACAAACTTTATGTCATTAATTTGTCCCCCTGCTGGACTTAGCACTTTTAGTTGACCCCAATTATTCTTTAAATACCATGCCCCCCCCACCCAATGGTGCCATTTTTTCAGTGTTTCCTCTGGCTAGGATGGACAGTATTGGGCCAGGAGACTTGACACCCAAGGATTCCTGGGTCTGGGGTCTGAAATGTCAATGCAACTATCATGTCATGCAGGCAAATCTCCCAATCCTCCACAGCCTATGCTAACCCTTGGGCAGTCACAGTGGGAATTCTGGGACTCTGCAGGGCAGAGACTGATCTTTCCCTGGGACCTGCATCTTACGTAGCAGTCTGGGGCTTGAGGACCACAGAAGGCTCCTAGAGCAGGTCATGCTGCATTTCCTGCCACTCTTTCTGTACCACAACTAATATGGCAGTTTATTCTTTTAGATTTAATTTTGTTAGCCAAATTGTTTCTTTATTTGTTTTATAATAATGCATTAGAAATCAAATGCAATTTGAAAAGTAAAGAACTACTCTTATTTTGTAAGTTGCTTTCTATATTTCTTATAATTATTTTTCCTAATTTGCTCAATGGTTTAATGTATGGTTCATTCCTTTTCATAGTGGCATACTTTGATTTATCTCACACTTCCCTTTATATATTTTTATTGTCACTTCCCTTTATATTATACAGTTTTTTTAAATTTTTCACAGGATCTCAATAAGTTGCTAAGACTTACTTTGAGCTGAAGGTTCTCCTTACTCATCCTCCCCTAATACTTTGTAAACTGTGTTGCTAGTATTACAGGTTTACACACAATTCCTGCCACTCTCAGACAATTTTTCATAAGAATTTCTTCACATACAGAATTTCTCTTTATTTGTATTAACAATTTTTCTCTGAATTTGACTCACCAAACTTTCTTGGAATCGTTATTCATCATTCTTTGTGTAATTTATATCTCACTTATCTAATGCTCCATTCCTAATATTTTGGTTCATTACTTTAATTTTTACCTGCCTTCCTTTTACTTTTTGTGCTATACTATTTGTAATTGATTTGTACATTTAAAAAAAGCAGTCAACAGTATATTATAGAGTCATTTGGGAAACAGTATGGAAGATTTAAAATAAATTTAAAAAGTCAAGTACAGTTTCAAACTACATATTTGAAATATCAGCTTATTATGAGGCCATGCAAAAGGATTTCAAGTTTGAGGCAAGTCACAGAAATTTAGAAACATGTGTCCCAATTAATTTTAAAATTACTTTTGTTGCAGTTCTGTGGTATAGCAACCTTGGGTTTAATCTCAAACATCACATATAAAAAAATAAAAGTGGAATGACTTCATGATCCAGAAATATCAGTCTAAATATGTATCCATAGGAGATTAAATCAGAATTTTGAAGACATGGCCTCAGTATTGTGTTCAGTGCAAAAAGCATGGCTTTCAATATTCAAGTTATAAAATAAACCTATGTGTCCACCAATGATTGTAGGATTAAAAACGTGGTATTTATATGCTATTACTATTTTGCTATAAAATAAAATATATTGTCATTTAATGTGATATAGGATTAATATGCAGGACTTTGCATTATGTGAAATACACTAGATACAAAAAGTCAGTTGCAGGAACATCTGATTCACGTGCAAAAGAAACTCAGAGTGTAATTGTGGTCACCAGGTACTGTGTTTTGTGAAGGGTTTTTATATTGTTACTCAGAATCTATGAATTGTTATTTCAATGGGAAAAACGTGATCAAGAGTTTTGCTGTACCATATGGTGACTGTTATGTAATAAGTTCTTGATAAATACTAATGGAATATATGTAATGTTTGTAAACACAAAACTGATAATTATACAGAATAATACTTATATTACTAATATTACATGTGTCATTTCACCTTGTATAAACACATTACGATACAATGATATAATTAGTAAATATACAAAGTTGAATTTGCCAATAAAAAATCAGCAAATAACACAAATATTAAAAAATATTTTATTAGTCTTGATTTCCATGTGTTTGCTTCATCCAAGTAATATTGACATAGGTTCTGCAAGGCTTTCATTGCCTCTTCAATTTTTTTTTGCATAATCCTCTAGACATGTATATGTTTTTCTCATTAAAATTTTTTCTATGTTTTTCCTTAACATTCCCTACTCCCTTTAAACTTGTTGAATATCCATTCTTTTTTTTAATTCTTTTAGATGTTGATAGACCTTTATTTTATTCATTTATTTATATGTGGTGCTAAGAATCGAACCCAGTGCCTCACACATGCTAGGCAAGCGCTCTACCACTGAGCCACAACCCCAGTCCCTGAATATCCATTCTTTTAGCATCCAAAAACTACCTGTTATCTCCAGATCTCTGTGTATTGGGAGATAGAAACCAATTATCACACAGTCTTCGAAAAAATCAGAAATGTTTGTGTATGTTTTAATTTTGTTTATTTTACTGAGAGTGATGGTAAGTTGTATATTTTTTTCCATAATGGCCAATACTATATTAGAGAAGAGGAAATACTATGGTAGTTAAAAGATAAATTTCTTTCCTCTACTATATTGCTATTACTAGTAATATACTCATCTTGGATACACTGCTTTCTACAATAATTTGGGTAGCTTAACAGTGTAATTGTGTATGTACATTTTTATGTAACATATGTTTCTGTAGTAATGATGGCCTTGGATTTACTAATCTGCTACATTTCTGATGTTTGAACATTGCTAACATTATAATTTTCTGTTATGCATGCAAAATATATTTATCCAAGTCTACTGAGTAATTTTTGTAAAATTTTTATTCATTTCAGCAATGACTTGTCAGGATACCCAAGAATTTTCACCAGACTACAGCATAAGACATATATTTCAAAAAAGTGATTAATAAAAAATATGGAAATTGTGACCTTGACAATTTACAACAGAGGACAATATGGAAAAATTTAAGTGAGAGTGAACATCACAAATCATATTATCAGAAATCAGACCTAATTCACTGGCAGAGATTTTATATTGGAAAGAAGCCCTACAAATGTATAGCATATGACAAAAGTTTTAATGAAAAATCATACCTTATTTGCCATCAGAGTGTTCATATGGGAGAGAAACCCTACCAATGTAAAGAATGTGGCAAAAGTTTTAATCGGAGATCACACCTTACTCAGCACCAGATAATTCATACTGGAGAGAAGCCCTATGAATGTAAAGAATGTGGCAAAGCTTTAAATCAAAGGTCAAACCTTACTCAACACCAGAGAATTCATACTGGAGAGTAGGCATACAAATATAAAGAATGTGGCAAAGCTTTTAATCAGAGATCACACTTTACTCAGCACCGGAGAATTCATACTGGTGAGAAGACTTATGAATGTAAAGAATGTGGCAAAGCTTTTAATCAGAAATCAAGACTTATTCACCACCAGGGAATTCATACTGGAGAGAAGCCCTACAAATGTACAACATGTGACAAACCACTTTATCAAAAATCAAACCTTATCAGTCATCAGAGAATTCATACTGGAGAGAAGCCCTACCAATGTAAAGAATGTGGCAAAAGTTTTAATCGGAGATCACACCTTACTCAACACCAGAGAATTCATACTGGAGAGAACCCCTACAATGTACAACATGCAACAAACCATTTTATAAAAAATTAGACTTTATCTGCCGTCAGAGAATGCATGCTGGACTGAAGTCCTACCAATGTAAAGAATGTGGTTAAGATTTTAATGCAAAATCAACCCTTACTCAGCACCAGATAATTCATACTGGAGAGAAGCCCTATGAATGTAAAGAATGTGGCAAAACATTTAATCATAGGTCAAACCTTACTCAACACCAGAGAATTCATACTGGAGAGAAGCCCTACAAATGTATAACATGCAAAAAACCATTTTATAAAAAATCAAACCTTATCAGTCATCAGAGAATTCATACTGGAGAGAAGCCCTACCAATGTAAAGAATGTGGCAGAGCTTTTAATCAGAGTTCGTACCTTACTGAACACCAGAGAATTCATACTGGAGGGAAGTCATACAATGTAAAGAGTGTGGTAAAGCCTTTAATGCACAATCAAGCTTTATTCGACACCATGGAATTTGTAGTGGACAGAAACCCTACAAATGTACAGAATATGTCAAAGGTCTTATTTGAACATAATACCTTATTCAACACAAGTAAATTCATACTGGTGAGAGGTCTGAAGAATGTGCAAACTGTTGCATAATGTTTAATAAAAAAAGGAAGCCAAATCCCCCACTAGAAAAATCATACTGGAGAGAAGCCCTACAAATGCAAAAATGTGACAAAGCTTTTAATGGAAAAGTGTTCATTTCTCACTAGCAGAGATATCACACTGGAAAGAAGTCCTATAAATAAAAAGAATGTGGTAACCAACTATTTGTAAACAATTAGTTTTATTTGTTTCCAATTAGTTACATATGACAGTAGAATGCATTTAGACAAATTGTACAGAAAAGGAGCATCAATTCTCCTTGCATGGGCTAAAAATGTTGCACACAATGGAATGTAATAGTGCATGCATACAGGGTAAAAAAGTTCAAATCATTTCACTGTCCTTCCCCTCCTTACACTGATTTATTTTCCTTATGCACAGTAAGAGGACTTCATTCCCCCCACATTATAGATCAACATTTGCCTATCAGAAAAAACATTTGACCTTTTATGGGGGTTTTTGCTCATTTCACTTATTGTGGTATTCTCTACCTCCATCTAATTAATAGCAAATGCCATAATTTCAATTTTCTTTAAGTCTGAATAACACTTCTTTGCATACACTAAATTTTCTTTATTCATGCATCTGCTGAAGGGTATCTAGGTTAGCTATTATAAACTGAGCTGCTTAAAATTGATGTGGCTCAGTCACTGTAATATGCTAGTTTTAAGTCCTTTGAGTGTAAACCAAGGAGTGGGATAACTGGGTCAAATGTTGTTTTCATTCAGAATTTCCTAAGAAATTTCAATAAAATTTCCAGAATGGTTAAATCAAATTGCAGACCCACAAGTAATGTATGAGAGTCCTTTTTACCTGCATCCTTGCCAAAGGACCTCATTCTGTAGGTCCTCTGTTCATGTTATTAATTGTTTCCCTTACTGAGGTTTTTATTTTGAGTCCATCCAATTGTTTCTTGATTCTTAAAAGTATTATTAATGAGATCAGTTTCTAAGCTTACATGTTGTAGATTTGGTCCAACTTTTTCTTCTATTCAATGCACGGTCTCTGTTGTAGTGCCTACATCTTTAATCACCTTTAAGTTGATTTTTCCACAGTGTTAGAGATAGAGTTTTGATCTCATTTTACTACGTATAAATTTCCATTTTTTTCCAGCACCATTTGTTTAATAGGCTATCTTTTTTCAATGTGTGTTTTTGGCGCCTTTGTTTAGTATGAGATAACCCTATTTATTTGTTTTGCCTCTGTATCTTCTGTACCTATTCTGTGTCTATTTTTGTGACAATACCATGCCATTTTTGTTACCATTACTCTGTAGATCTGCATTGTGAGCCCTCCTGCTTCATTCTTCCTGCTAAGGATTACCTTGGTTATTCTGGATCTCTTGTTATCCAAATGAACTTTGTGATTGCTTTCTCTAATTCTGTGAAAAATGTCATTGGGATTTTAGTAGGAATTGCATTAAATCTGTAACAGTTTTGATAGTATGGCCCTTTTGACAATATTAATTCTGCCTGTCCCAGTACATGAGAGGTCTTTTCATTTTCTATGGATTACCTCAATTTTATTATTTAGAATTCTGTATTTTCCCTTGTAGAGGTCTTTACTCTCTTTTACTAAGTTGATTCCCAACATTTAATTTTTTGCAACCATTGTGAATGTTGATTCATCACTGATGTATGAAATGTATTTCTGTATATTGATTACATGTCCTGCTATTTTTTTCTGAATTTCTTTGTTAGGTCTACAAGTTTTCTGATGGAGTTTTTGTGTCTTTTGAATGTAGAATCATGTCTTTGGCAAATAGTTATATGATGAATTTTTATTTACTATTCATGTCTTTTTAATTTTTTTTTATCTTTCCAATAACTCTGGCTCAAGTTTCAAGAACTATGTCAAAAAGAAATGTTAAAAGAGGGCATTTATGTCTTCTTCCAGTTTACATGGGTAAACTAGAATGATGTTATCCTTTGCCTTAGCATAGATGGCTTTCATTATGTTAAGGTATGCTCCTACTATCCCTAGATTTTCTAATGTTTTAAACAGAAATGGATGCTGTATTTTGTCAAATGAATTATCTCCATGTGTTGAGATGACCACATGATTCTCTTCTTTATGTCTATTGGTGTGATGAATTATGTTTATTGATATCCATATGTTGAACTAGTCTTCCATCTCTGCGATGAACCCCATTGAATTGTGGTACACCATCTTTTTTGTTATAATTATTTTTTATTTTTACAGACTGTATTTTAATTCATTGTACAGAAATGGGGTACATCTTTTTGTTCCTATGGTTGTTAAAAATGTAGATTCATACCATTCATGTGTTCATACATGAACATAAGGTAATGATATCTGTCTCATTCCACAATTTTTCAGGCACCCCTCCTCCCTCTCATTTTTCTTTATATAATCTAAACTTTCTCCATTCTTCTCTTACCTCCCCAACCCTGTACCCCATTATATATCATCATCCACTTATCAGGGAATACCATTTTGGCCTTTTGAGTTTAGAATTGTCTTATTTCACTTAGTATGATATTGTTCAATTCCATCCATTTATCTGATAATGCCATGATTTTATTCTTCTTTATGGATGAATAATATTTTATTGTGTATGTATACCACAGTTTCTTTATCCATTTATCTGTCAAAGGGTATCTATGTTGGTTCCACAATCAACATCTCTAGTTATTATAGAAATGCAAATTAATACAACTCTAATATTACATCTTACTCCAATTATAATGTGTATTATCAAGAACACAAGCAATAATAGATGTTGGTGTGGATGTGGGGAAAAAACACATTTTTACATTGCTAGTGTAGTTGTAAATTTGTGCAGTCACTCTGGAAACAGTGTGGAGATTCCTTAGGAAACTTGGAGTGGACACACCCTTTGATGCACTTATTCTACTCCTCAGTGTATACACAAGGGACTTAAAATTAGTATACTATAGTAATACAGCCACATCAATCTTTATAGCAGCACCATCTTTTTAATGTGTCTTTATGATCTGACAGAATTTTATTAAGACTTTTTGGGTCTTGTTCATCAGGGATATTGATCTTAATTTTTCATTCCTTGATGTGTCTTAGTCTGTTTTTTTGTATTAACATGATACTAGTCTTATGGAGTGAATTAGGAAGTGTTCTCTTTTTTTCTATTTCATGGTATAATTTGAGGAGTGTTGGTATTCTTCTTTGAAGGCCTGTGGAACTCAACTGAGAATTAGTCTCTTGTATGTGGTTTCTCTCAGTTGGTAGCCTTTGATAAGGTCTTAAATTTTATTGCTTAAAATAGGTCTGTTTACCTTGTGTATATTCTCTTGATTCAGTTTGGGTAGTTTATTTGTCTTTTGAAATTTGTCAACATATTCAAGATTTTCTATTTCATTAAAGTAAAAATTTTCAAAATAATTTCTAATTTTCTTCTGTATTTAAGTAGTGTCCATCATGATATTTCCTTATTCATCATGAATTTTAATAATTTGGGTTTTCTCTCTCTTTCATTTCAATAGTCTAGCTAAGGGTATATAAATTTAAATTATTTTCCCAAAGAACCATGTTTCAATTTTCTCATTTTAAAACTGTTTCCTTTGTTTATTTCATTGATTTCATATCTAGTTTTAATTGTTTCCTGTCTTTTACTAGTTTTGGTGTTGATTTGTTTTTCTAGGACTTTAAGATATAAAGTTAGGATATTTGTTTGTTGACCTTTAATTCTTTTAATGATGAGCTAAACGCAATGGACTTTTCTTTTAGTACTGCCTTCATATTGTCCCAGATAATTTGACATGTTCTATAGGTGTTGTCACCTCTAAGTACATTTTTATTTCCCCCAATTTCTACTATTGTCCATTTGTCTTTCAGTAGCAGGTTATTTAGTCTCCAGGTGTTGGACTACCTTTTATTTTTATTTTATAATTAATTTCTAGTTTCATTCTATTATGGTCTGATAGAATGCAAGGTAGTATTTCTTTTTTGTATTGACTTATTGTGACTTTGTGGCATAATATATGGTTTGTTTTAGGAAAGGATTTATGTGCAGTTGAGAAGGTTGAGAAGATAGTGTATTTGTTCGATGATGGATGAAATACTCTATATATGTCTTTTAAGTCTAAATTATTGATTATGTTATTTAGTGCTATAGTTTCTTTGCTTAGTTATTGTTTGGAAGATCTATCCAGTGGTGTTAAAGGTGTGTTAAAGTAAGCCAGTATTACTGTTCTGTAGTCTATTTGATTCTTGAAGTTGAAATGAGTTTGTATGATGTAGGTAGATGGTCCAATTTGGGGGACAGATATATTTACAATTGTTATGTCTTCTTAATGTATGGTTTCCTTAGCAGTATGAATGCCCTTCTTTATCCATTCTAATTTTGACTTGAAGTTCACTTCGTCCAATATCAGGATGGAAACTCCAACTTCTTTATGAAGTACATGTAAATGATATGTTTTCTTCCCAACACTTGACCTTAAGTCTTTGAGTGTCTTTGAGTGCTACATTGAAAAAACAGCTGAAATTCAAGTTGACTTTCCCCTATATGTAACTTGATTTCTTTCTCTCACACCTTTTAAAGTTCTATCTTTATTCTGTATGTCTGTCATTCTTAGAATATACGTTGGTTATGTTCTGTTGTAATTTTGTTCACTTGTGGTTCTGTAAGCCTGTTGTATTTGATTTCCCATTCTTTATATTTGGAAATTTTTCTATTAGGTCATTGAAAACATTGTGCATTCCTTAGCTTTCTATCTCCATTCTTTGTCTATTCTAATATATCTGAAATTTGCTCTTTTTATGTTATCCCATATTTCTTGTAAGTTCTGTCATGGTTTCTTACATCCTCTCTGTGTGGTTGACTTTGTTTTCAAGAGTATAAATTTTGTCTTTGTCGGAGGTTCTGTTTTCCAAGTGATCTAGGTTGTTGGTGATGCTTTCTGTTGAGTTGGGGATTTGGTTTATTGATTTCTTCATTTCACAAATTTCTACTTGGTATTTTTTCACAATTTCTAATTTTTTATTGAAGTGATCTTTCATTTCCTGTATTTTTTCTTGGATTTCACTCCTTATACTGTACTTCACATCACAGGGCAGTTCAACTATATACATTCTAAACCCCTTTTCTGGCATTTCTTCTAATGTGCTGTCAATTGGTTCAACATATATTGTGCAGCCTGCTGACTCAGTTGACTGTCCTGTGCTTTTCACAGAATCCTACTGTTCATAGTGAAAGCCTCAGTGACCAAGATTATTAAAAGAACTGCATATGTTCTTAGACATTATCAGGAGGTATTAAAAATTCTGCCTCACAGGCAGTGTTAGATCAGGTCATGGGCACTGCCTGGCAGAATGTGGATGAGTAAGTTTGAGTCTGCATCATTCATTGATGCAGTTGGAGTGACTGAGGTCTGTAGTATCTTCTGTTGGTGTCTGCAGGTAGCTGATGCTGTGCTGCTACTGATGGTGTGTATCAGGTAAGGAGAAGTTTCTGTTCAAAATGAACAGACATAGAAGGATGGGCTCTTAGACTTGATTCCATTTTAGTTGACAATGTTGTGTTTAATGACAACAGTTTAATAATTTGTGTACAAATATTTCATTTGAATTAAAATGCCACTTCATGTTACATGCACAGATCTAGTGACAATAAGGCATTTTAAAATAAATATTAGCCTATTATATATCTTAAGTCATTTGCTCTTAATTACAATTAAATGCTTCATTTAAGCTCTTATAATTTGAGTAAAGTTTTAATGAACAATAAATTCTGAAGTTACCAATCGTGGAATTTGTTAGTTGAATCATACCTTTGTTGTTCTGAACTCTTAAATTTGTGTCTATATAATGTTTTGAAATGGCAACATTCATAAGCAAAAGACATTTTAAGTACATGTATTATATACTATACAATATTTCTTCTTTATGGCTTTTTTATCTGCCTGTATCCATTGAATTCCTGGGTTAGTTTTACTAACTGTAATTCTTGGAGGCAAAGAAATGGATCCAGCAACTTAACAACTGTGATTATCTATAGTAAGCAGTGAATATTTATCAGAGGAGTAGATAAGTATTTCTTGAATTAATAAATAAATATATGAGATAGCATATGGTTTCTGGAAAGGTGATGTTGAATAAAATACACTGAAATAAAAGCTTCTGTCTCAGCCCTGACATAGTGGCTCTGTGACGTTGGGTAAGTCAGATAACTATGCTCAATAAAGCTGAAATAATGGGATACCTTAGATGAAGGCAGTTGTACCTGTCCTCCTAAGTTCTTGGAGATATGACTGTAAGTATTTATTTGTTGAATAAAATCATAGATGGGAAAACATTCTTTAAAATAAACATCATGTAATAATATTATTGTTTCCATGCCCACTTCTGCTGATTATACTCTAATTAGACACATAAACGTACTTTAGTATTTATCAACACCTGCTCCTTATCTGTTTCAGAACTGTATTATTATGTGGTTTTTGTGAAATGAATTTTTATCCTTTGCTTATGCTGCCTAGCTGTGGAGAGTGTTAGGAATTTTGCCCCATTCACCATCTCCTGCCCTTCTTCCACAGTGACAATGTACTTGGGAGACTCAAGCCACTCTAATATTGGCTGGGTAATTAGGGAGGCATCACAACTCTGCATCTCATGTGCAGTTCATTGCCCAGTAAAATATGAATGAGTTTTATCACCTTATGTTTGGATTTTCAGCATCACATACAGGTCATTTCATCATTTGTTCACTCACTCATCATTCTTTCCATTTGTTTGTTATTTCTGCAATCCCACAGTGCTGGGGACTCGAACCTGGGCCTCAGAGCATGCGAGTCAGGCACTTTACGTGATGCTCTACATCGCCAGCACTCATCATTCTTTTAAGAAGTAGATTATTATGTGATTCAGAGATCAGCATGTGATGTACTTGTGATGAAAATTGTACTTCAGCCATATCATCTTTAATGTCACAATGTGAGCTTCTGGGTGGCTCTATTTAGAGTGGGCAGAGGATGTCTCTCTTTTTTAACATAACTATACATAAATCTACAGTCCTTTCAAATTAAAATTTTCTTAATTGAGTAAATAAAACTTTAAATGATTGAACCATAAAAGTGACTATCATCCTAAAATCATCCCAGCTTTCCTTAAAAGTCTGGTAAAACAAGTATGGAAAATGAAAAAGTATAAACAATAATGATAAAATTTACCTTCTAGATGTTCATGAAAATATCTTCCAGGACAAAAACTGGTTGTATATTCACATGATTCTCAGCAAATTTTGTTTTCTTCAGGTTAATTATACATTCAATACCACTTCATAGTGCACAATGTTCACATGCAAAATACATGAAAATGTATTTTCTGTAAGTTAATGAATTTGAAACCATGTGTTCTTCAGAAATCTAGGAGGAAAACAATAAATTAATTGAAAATGTTTAACCTTTAATGTTTTAATGCAGCTCATAATGATACAGAAAAATATGAATAAATATGTGTTCCTTTAACCCTGATGAATCCAAGAATAATTATGAATTATTTAATCCACATATTCCAATTTACAAAATGACTCAATTCTTTTTTCACAGACTAAATCATTAAGCAAAAACTACAGATAAGTGAAATAAAGTTTTTACAAGTAAAGGAAGAGTTAACCAGAAATATAGCAATTTGTATTCATGTAGTAATACATGAAAGAAGAAATTTATGAAAGACTGAGGGAAACAAGGGCTCACAAAACATTAAATAAGTATTAATTTAAAATTTATGTTTTCAAGCTATGTGATCATAATTGAATTCAGACCTTTAAAATGTTATCACATTGAAATCACTGGCACACCTAAATCAACTTCACCTGACACCAGACACAGCCAAGGCTGGTGATGTCCATCAAACCCAGAGTACATAGTTTCTTAGTGTGGTAGTATTTCAGAATACAGGTAATGATTAGTACAGTTTATATTTCTAAAGTAGCTAGCAGCAATACAACTTCACTAATGTGTTTTAAAGACCCCCCCCCAAGGAGGGGTCTTCTATGACACATGGTGTCTAGTAGTTTTGGTATGTGTTTTTTGTTGGGAAATTCAGATTTAGCTGAGCAAGTTCTTGCACAAGAGATTGCATCTCCATTTTCAAAAGATCATTTGAAATCAGCAGATCCTCCTTTCCTATTTTAGAATTCACCACTGAATTCTAAATAGTAGTTAACAGAAGGAGAAACAGGAGTTTCAAAGTTGTGGACTCTGAAAGTTTTGTTTCATGGATTGTACAACACCCACTTGGGGTTGGAAACAAGGCCTTGTGGACATGGAGGTCAAGGCTCAGGTCAGAGCACTGAAAGGGTGGGCCAGGTGACTGGCAATTGTCATCTGAAGTCCACCAGATGTCACTCATTATTGTTTAACAAGAGGGCTGTGCAAAGTCTCAGAGACTAATCTACCCACCTTTAATCAGAATAATGGGACAGGTTCTTTTAAAGACTGGAGGGTGGGATCAAAACGTATTAAAGGTTTTACATGACTTTGCTGAAGGAAATAAAAAGCTGCAGCACGGTACACTCTATCTAGTTCTGTTTCCCTCTCCTGGATTCCACATGGATTAAAAGCACACCCAGTCACCCACACACTGCCTCCAGACCTAGCAACCAGCACTCCCCTCCCACCAGGTGACTTGGAGGGAAAGTGGGGACCCAGAAGCCTGTGCATGCCAAGTTTGTGATGCTGCATACCCATGACAGGGTTCACTCCAGGCGGAGAGTCTACCCAGCCTGCGCCCACACTAGGCCACCCAGGCAGCACCACACCTGTGACCCACACACCCATTGGCCACACCTGGCACACAAAGAGTCCCTCTGGTGTTTCCATATCCAGCACCCACCTACCTTCCGCAGGCACTGGGAACAACAGCATTTGTACCACCAGTAGTGCCCACCATCTGCCACAGCTAGGGCCAAATTTGGCCACCCACTACCTTGTACCAGGGTGAAGGATCTCAGGCACCTTGTGGGTCTCAGGAGTTTGGTACCAAGGTCATGGCCAGGATGATCCCCCAAGGCCTTTCCAACCTATTAGTTGAGGGTGTGCCATGCCATTGTGGACCACTGAGGGCCCAGGGCCCTGGTGCTAGAGAAGGCAGGGATGGTGCAACTGCCCTAGGGTAACTCATGTGCCCTGGGGTGCTGGGCTAAGAGGCAGCATCCAGGGCCCCTGAGAGGCTTGGAGAAGTCAGGAGAAATGATCAGCACACTGCCCTCGCTGCTCACCTGTGGCCACCACTGCTCCACTGGGCAAATAAATACTGTGGGTCTTTGACCCAGGAAATGTGGGTTCACCCCTTCATATACCCCCAGAAGTGCTTCATATACCCCCACCAAGTTTCTGGAACTGTAAATGAGGAAGAAATGCAAATGGTTCTTTCATTCCTAGCAACAAGAAGCACCATCTGGAACAACCCCGCTGCCCTTTCAGAGGACTGGACATGGTTTTGGAGAAGAATCCAAGGCCATAATTGACCTGGAGGATCTCAGTACAGGCTGCTTCCTGCCATATTGTGGTCAGGTTTGTGAGTAGGGCCTTACATGGAATTGATTCCAGCGCTGGAGATTAGGGTGTCCACTGCGGTGGGGCAATTCTGGGATGGGGACTAGAAAGAGAATGGGAGAGAACAAAGACATTTGCCTTCACGTGGCAAGCATTAGCTGAGTTTGTGGGGTGAACTAAGCACTGCAGAGGTGAAACGCTAGCATTTTGTGGGAGGAGAGCTGGGAGTTGGCCTAGAGGAGCGCAGGGGCAGGCATGGTGATTAAATGAGGTCATGTATTTGAAAGCCTTTGGCAGGGAGTGTGAACAGGGAGCACATCCAGAACAGTGGTGGTTCTCCAGGAATTGTTCCATGCAGACTTCTTGGTGGTGTCATGTTCTTCTAGTCAGAAATAAATAAATAAATGAATAAAACCTAAGGCAGGAGCATGGGAGCAGGTCCCTGGGTTTCAGGATTGGGAGTGGGAACTGGTGCCTCTTTACAGAGCACCAGTGGTGCTCTCTGCTCTGGTATCTGGTCACTATGGTGTGTGCCCTGTGTTCTGCCCTCTGTGCTCTTGTCTCTGCACTCTGGGCTCTGGGCTCTGGGCACTGTGCTATGTGCTCTGTGCTCTGGGCTCTGGGCTCTGGGCACTGTGCTCTCTTCTTTGGCATCTGGTCACTATGGTGTATGCCCTGTGTTCTGTGCTCTGTGCTCTTGACCCTGGGCTCTGTGCTCTGGTCTCTGTGCTTTGTGCTCTGTACTCTGTGTTCTGGGATCTGACTCTGTGCTCTGTGTTCTTTGCTCTGTGTGCTGGTCTCAGAGCAGGAGCCTAGAGCCAGAGCCCAGATCACAGAGTGCAGAACACAGGGCAGAGAGCAAAGAACCCAGAGCACAGAACCCAAAACACAGAGCACACAGCACAAATCAATGAGCCCAGATCCCTGAGCATAGAGCCAGAGCCCTGAGCCAAGAGCCCAGACTCCAGAACACAGACCCAGAGCCCAGAGTGCAGAGCAAAGAGCCAGAGCCCAAAGCACAGGGCCAGAGCTCAGAGCACAGAGCACGGGGAACAGAGCACAGAGACCACAGCACAGAGCACAGAGACTACATCAGAGGCCAGAGCATATACCCCAGAGCCCAGAGACCAGGGTTCAGAGACAGAGCCAGGGCACAGAGCTCAGAGACCAGAGACCATAGCACAGAGCATAGAGCACAGAGCACAGAATAAAGAGTACAGAGCCCAGAGCCCAGAGTACAGAGCAGGAGCACAGAGCACAGAGCCAGAGCCCTGAGCGCAAAGTGCAAAACAAAGAGCACAGAGCATAGAGTCAGGACCCAGGGAACACAGAAAGACATCATAGCACAGACCAAGAGTAATGAGGCAGAGCCTAGAGCCCACAGCCAAAGCCCAGAGCACAGATTGTGGACCACAGGCCAAGAGCAAAGATTCCAAAGCACAGAACCCTGAGCACAAAGACCACAGAGCACAGAGCACAGTGCACAGTGACCAGAGCCCAGAGCACAGAGCGCAGAGCAAAGAGCTAGAGGCCAAAGCCCAGAGCACAGAACACAGTGCACAGTGACCAGAGTACAGAGCACAGATCCCAAAGCAGAGAGCCCAGTACACAGAGCAAAGGGCACAGGGCCAGAACCCAGAGCACAGAGTGCAGAGAACAGAGCAGAGCACAGAGCACAAAGCACAGAGAACATACCATAAGCCCAGAGCCAGAGCCCAGAATGCAGAGTGCAGAGCAGAGAACACAGAACATAGAGCCAGGACCCAGAGAACAGAGACAGAGTTCAGAGCCCAGACCAAGTGTATGAGACAGAACCTTGAGCCAGAACACAGAGCACAGAGTGCAGAATACAGAGCACATAGCACAGAGTAAAGAGCACAGAGACCAGAGTACAGAGCCCAGAGTTCAGAGCACATAGCACAGAGCCCAGAGATCAGAGCACAGAACACAAATCCCAGAGCCCAGACACAGAGCACAGAGCACAGAGAAAAGAGCAGAGAGCACAGAACACAGAGCACAGAGCCAAGACCCAGAGAACAGAGACATTCCAGGGCCCAGACCCAGAGTATTGAGACAGAGCCTAGAGTGAGAACGCAGAGGACAGAGCACAAAGCACACAGCCAGAGCCCAGAGTGCCCAGCAAAGAGCACAGAGTGTAGAGCATAGAGTGCAGAGCACAGTGACCATAGATCAGAAAACAGAACACAGAGCCCAGAGCAGAGAGGCCAGAGCACACAGCACAAGGCCCAGAACCCAGTGCCCAAATGAATGAGCCCAGAACCTAGAGCACAGAGCATAGATCCCAGAGTCCAGAGCACAGAGCACAGACCCAGGGCCCAGAGCCCAGAGCACAGATTGAAGAGCATAGAGACAAGAGCACACTGACCAGAGACCAGAACACAGAGTAAAGTGCCCAGAGCCCAGAGCACTGAGGCCAGAGCACACAGCACAGGGCAAAGAGCCCAGCACCCAAATTAATGAGCCCAGAGCCCAGAGTCCAGAGCACAGAAGAGAGAGACAGCACAGAGAACAGTCAAGAGCACAAGGCCAAGAACAAAGAGCACAGAATACAGAGCACAGAGAAAGAACACAGAGTCCAGAGCTCAGAACATGAAGCTAGAGCCAGAATAGAGAGACAGAGCCCAGAGCCCAGAGCCAGATCCCAGAGCCCAGAGTGTAGAGCACAGAGCACAGAGCCAGAGTACAGAAGGAAGAGTCCAGAACACAGAGCACAGAGCCCAGAGCAAAGAGCACAGAGCACAGAGCCAGAGTACAGAGGGAAGAGTCCAGAACACAGAGCACAGAGCACAGAACAGAGAGCCAGAGCATTGATCCAGAGCCCAGAGTGAAGAGTGCAGAACACAGTGCCAGAAAAAATAGCCAGAGCACAGAGCACAGACTGCAGAGCACAGAGGACAGAACACAAAGCAGAGAACTAATCCAGAGCCCAGTGCCCACAGTGCGGAGCAGAGTCAGATCATCTAGCCAGAGGACAGAGCACAGATCCCATAGCACAGAGCACAGTGCAGAGAGCACAGAGAACAGAGAAGAGTACAGGAACCCAGAGCCAGATCCCAGAGCACAGAGTGGGGACCACAGAGAACAAAGCATATATTCAGAGTACAGACAGAGACAACAGAGCCCACATCCCAGGCTCACAGCACAGAGCACAGAGACAGAGTGCAGAACCAAAACCCAGAGCACACAGCCCAGAGCCAAAAGCAGAGAGCACAGAGCCATAGCACAGAGCACAAAGCAGAGTGTGGAGCACAAAACCCAGAGCACAGAGCACAGAGCCCAGAGCCCCATGCACAGAGCCCAGTGCACAGAGCACAGAGCACAGAGACAAAGCCCAGAGTACACAGCCCAGAGCACAGTGACCAGAGTTCAGATCACTGTGCCCAGAGCCCAGAGCACACAGCACAGAACACAGAGCACAGAGCACAGAGTGCAAAGGCCAGAGTTGAGAGCATCAATCCCAGAGCACACAGTCCAGATCACAGAGCCCAGTACACACATCAACCTGCCCAGAGCCCAGAGCACACAGCACAGACCACAGAGCACAGAGCAAACAGACCAGAGACCAGAACAAAGAGCACATTGCCCAGAGTCCAGAACACAGAGACCAGTGCAGAGAGCACAGATCCAGAGCCCAGAGCACAGTGCCAGAGTACAAAGACCAGAGCACAGAGCACAGGCTAGAGCCCAGAGCCCTGAGCACAGGGCGCAGACTCAGAGTACAGAGACAGAACACAGACACCAGAGCCTAGAACGTGGAGCCAGAGCCTGAGTAGAGAGATAGAGCACAGAGCACAGAGCCCAGAGCAGTTACCAGATTCTAGAGCACAGAGCTCAGAGCACAGAGCCAGAACTCAGAGCCAGAGCCCAAAGCCCAGATCATGGAGAACAGAGCCAGACCCAGAATACAGAGACAGAGCACAGAGCACAGTGCCCAGAGCCCAGAGCACACAGCACAGAACACAGAACACAGAGCACAGAGCACAGAGTGCAAAGCACAGAGCCAAGAGCACAGAGCCCAGAGCACATATCAACCTGCACAGAACCCAGAGCATAGAGTCCAGAGCACAGAGAGCAGAGCACAGAGTACAGACCCAGAGACCAGAGCATAGAGCCAGAGCACAGAGAACAGAGAACAGAGACCAGAGCACAGTACCCAGAGCCCAGAGCCCAGAGCACAGAGCCAGAGTTCAGAGCACAGAGCACAGAGAAGAGAGTACACACCTAGAGCCCAGAGCATAGAGCCAGAGCACAGAGCCAGAGCCCAGAGTGCAGTGTGCAGAGCACAGAGCACAGAGTCCAGAGGACCAAGTCCAGAGCACAGCCCAAATCAGTGACCAGAGTCCAGAGCAAAGAGTGCAAGCCCATAGCCAGAACCCAGAGCCAGAGCCCAGAACACAGAATGTGGACCAAAGAGCCCAGAGCATAGAGCCCACAGCAGAGACCCCAGAGCACAGAGACCAGAGCAGAGAGCACAGAGCACAGTGCCTAGGCAAGAGCACAAATTGCAGATCACAGAGAACAGAGCCAGAGCACTGATCCAGAGTCCAAAGAGCACAGAGCACAGAACAGAGAACTGATCCAGGGCCCAGCGCACACAGTGGGGAGTATAGTGCCAGATCACCTAGCCAGAGCACAAACACAGATTCCAGAATACAGAGCACAGAGAACAGTGCACAGAGCACAGAGAACAGAGCACAGACACAGAGCAAAGAGCTAGCACCCA
Source organism: Sciurus vulgaris (assembly GCF_902686455.1). Lineage (NCBI taxonomy): Eukaryota > Metazoa > Chordata > Mammalia > Rodentia > Sciuridae > Sciurus > Sciurus vulgaris. Next base: position 1,500,493 of record NW_027632463.1, on the reverse strand, counting down.
GAGAACAGAAAGAGAGTCAGAGCCTAGACCCAGAGTATTGAGATGGAGCCTAGAGCCAGAGCCCAGAGTCCAGAGAACAGAGCACAGAGCACAGAGACAAGAGCACAGTGACCACAAACCAGATCACATTGCCCAGAGCCCAGAGCCAGAGCCCACAGCACAGAATTCAGAGCACAGAGCACAGAGCACAGAGCCCAGAACATACAGAGAAGGGCACAGAGCCCCGTGCCCAAATCAATGAGCCCAGGTCCCAGAGCATAGAGCATAGTCTCCAGAGTAGAGATCACAGAGACCAGAGCACAGACCCAGAGACCAGAGAACAGAGCCAGAGTGTAGAGACCAGAGACCAGAGCAGGAAGCACAGAGCCCAGAACTCAAAAGAGCACATGCCCAGAGCATAGAACAGAGAGTACAGAGCGCAGAGAACAGAGCTCAGAGACCAGAGCCAAGGATAAATAGCACAGAAAACAGAGCACAGAGCCGAGCTCAGAGCACAGAGTGCGGAACCCAGAGCCCAGAGCACAGAGCCCAGTTAACAGAGCACAGAGAACAGAGCCAGAGGACAGAGCACAGAGCTGAAAACCCAAACCCAGAATACAGAGCCATAGTACAGGGACAGAGCACAGAGCACACAGCACAGTGACCAGAGACCAGATCACAAAGCACAGAGCCCAGAGCACAGATCACAGACCTAGAATACGGAGCAAAAGTAGAGACAGAGCAGAGCACAGACCAAAGTGACCAGAGACCAGAGCACACAGCACAGAATACAGAACATAGAGCACAAAGCAGAGAGTGCAAAGCACAGAGAACAGAGCACAGAGAACAAGGCTCAGAGACCAGAGAACAGAGTAGAGAGCACAGAGCACAGAGCCGAGAGCCCAGACCCTGAATACAGAACAAGAGTACAAGGACAGAGCAAAGAGCACACAGTACAGTGACCTGACAACAGATCAAAGAGCACAGAGCCCAGACCACAAAGCACAGAACCAGAACCAGACTACAGAGACAGAGCAAGAGTGCAGAGCAGAGAGCACAGAGCACAGAGCCAGCCAGAGCACAGAGCGCAGAGTACACAGCACAGGGCACAGAGCAAAGAGCACAGAGTACAAAGGATAGCGCACAGAGCAGAGAGCCCAGACACAGGTACAAAGCCAGATTACAGGGACAGAGCACAGAGCACCTAGCACAGTGACCAGAGACCAGATCACACAACACAGAACCCAGAGTGCAGAGCACAGAGCACAGAGCACAAAGACAAGAGCCCAGAACACAGAGCCAAGAAGCAAGAACACAGAACAGAGCACAGAGCGCAGAGCCCAGAGCTCAGAGCCAGAGCCAGAGTACAGAGACAGAGCAAGAGCACAGAGCACAGAGAACAGAGTACAAAGCACAGAGCACAGAGATGGAGTACACTGCCAGAGCCCAGAGCTCTGGGTCTTTGTTCTTGGTTGTGTTCTGTGCTCTGGTTTGTGCTCTGGGCTCTGGTCTCTGTGCTCTTTAAACTGTGCTCTGTGCTTTGTACTCTGGGCTCTGGGCTCTGAGCTCTGCTCTGTGCTCTGTGCTCTGGGCTCCATGCTCTGGGCTCTGGGCTCTGGCTCTGGGCACTGTCTCTGACTCTGAGTCTGGACTGTGTGCTCTGTGCATGGTGCTCTGGCTCTTTGTTCTATGCTCTGTTCTCTAGGCTCTGACTCTAGGCTCTGTGTCAATACTCTGTGTCTGGGCTCTGAACTCTGTCCCTGTCCTCTGGGTCCTGGATCTCTGCTCTGTGCTCCGTGGTTTTTATTCTGCATTCTGTGCTCTGGCTCTGGGCTCCTGCTCTGTGCTATGTGCTCTGTACTCTAGGCTCTGGGCTCTGTGTTCTGTCTCTATACAGTGGGTCTGTGCACTGGTTTCTGGGTCTGTGCTCTTTGCTCTGTGCCCTGAGCTCTCTGCTCTGTATTCTGTGCTCCTAGATTTGTGAACTTGTCTCTGTGCTCTGTGCTGTGTGCTCTGGGCACTGGGCTCTATTCTCTGTGCTCTGTGATCTGGCTCTAGGCTTTGTATCAATACACTTAATCTGGCCTCTGAACTCTGTCTCTGTTATCTGGGTCCTTTCTCTGTACTCTGTGCTCTGTGTTCTGCACTCCACATTCTGGGCACTGGCTCTGGCCTATGTCTCTGTAATCTCTGCTCTGTGCTATGAGCCTGGGATGTGGGCTCTGTGTTCTGTCTCTCTACTCTGGATCTATGCTCTGGGTTCTCTATTATGGGCTATGTGCTCTCGGTTCTGGGATGTGGGCACTGTGCTATGGTCTCTGGTCTCTGAGTTCTGTGGTCTGGGCACTGTCTCTGAGCTCTGGTCTCTGGGCTCTGTGCTCTGTGCTTTGGGTTCTGTGCTATGGTATCAGTGGGCTGTGCTCTGTGCTATGCACTCTGATCTCTGGGAAATGGCTCTGTGATCTATGATCTGGGCTATGGGCTTTGGGCTCTGGGCACTGTGCTCTGTGCTCTGGGCTCTGTGCTGTGGTCTCTGTGCTCTGTATTCTGTGCTCTGGTCTCAGAAGAGGAACCCAGAGCCAGAACCCAGAGAACAGAGAGCAGAGCATAGAGCACAGAGCACAGATCCAGAGCATGGGGCATAGAGCACAGAATGCAGACCCAGATCAGAGTCCAGGCACAGAACGCAGAGCACAGTGCCAGAGCCCAGAGCCCAGAGCCCAGAGCACAGAGCACAGTGACCAGAACCAGAACCCAGAGCACAGAGCACAGAGCACACAGCCCAGAGCACAGAATGAGGAACACAAAAATGAGAGCAGGAGCATAGAGGCAGAGTCCAGCACACAGAGTACAGAACACAGAGCAGAGAACACAGAGCTAGTGCCCAGAGAACAAGACATATTTCAAAGCCCAACCAAGGGTATTGAGACAGAGCCTAGAGGACACACCCCAGAGAAGAGCATAGAGCACAGAGCCAAAGCACAGAGTGTAGAGTACAGAGCACAGAGCAACATGTGCAGAGCACAGAGTCTAGAACACAGAGCACAGAGACCCAAGCACAGAGCACAATCCAGAGCACAGAGCATTGTGCCCAGAGCACAGAGCAGAGAGCACATTGACAAGAACCAGAGCACAGGGCACAGTGCCCACAGCACAGAACACAGAGCAGAGAGCACAGAGTCAGAGCCCAGATCACAGAGAACAGAGCACAGAACCCAGAGAACAAACCCAGAAACTTGAGCACAGACCCACTGTACAGAGACGGAACACAGAACACAGAGCCTAGAGTATAGAGTATAGAGCACAGAGCAGGAACCCAGAGCCAGAGCCCAGAATGCACAGTAAAGAGCACAGAGCACAGAGGAGTGATCTAGTATCCAGAGGACAGAGATAGAGTTCAGAGCCCAGATCCAGAGTATTGAGACAGAGCCTAGAGTCAGAGCCCAGAACACAGACCACAGATCACAGATCACAGAGCCCAAGTCCAGAGCCCAGAGTACAAAGCACAGTGCACAGTTTAAAGACCACAGAGAATGCAGTACAGAGCACAAACCAGAGAACAGAACACAGCCCAGAACAAAGACCCAGAGCTCTGGGCTCTCCATCTCTGTGCTCTGTGCACTCCATCTCTGTGCTCTGTGCTCTGTACTCTGGTCCCTGTTCTCTGTGCTCTGTGCTCTTACTCTCTGTACTCTGGCTCTGGCTCAGAGCTCTGGGCTTTACGCTCTGGGCTCTGTTTTGTGCTCTTGCTTCTTGGCTCTGTGTTCTGGGCTCTTGTCTTTGTGCTCTGTGCTCTGTGCCCTATGCTCTGGGCTGTGTTGTTGCTCTGGTCTCTGGTCACTGTGTTATGTGCTCTGTGTTCTGTCCCTGTAATCTGGCTCTGTTCCTGTGTCTGGGTTCTTGACTCTGTGCTCCGTCCTCTGTGTCTTGGTCTGTGCTCTGTGCTCTTTGCTCTTTGCTCTGTTCTCTGTAAGCTGCGCTCTTTGCTCTGGCTCTGTGCTCTTTGTTCTGTGCTCTGTGCAAAGAGCCAGTGCACCATGCACAGAGTACACAGTGTAGAGCGTATAGTGTAGAGTGTAGAGTGCAGAGCACAGAGCACAGAGCAAAGAGCACAGAGCAGAGAGTGCAGTGCACAGAGCCAGAGAACGGTGCACAGAGAAAAGAACACAGAACACAGAGCACACAGTGCAGATCACAGAGCCAGAGCGCAGAGCACAGAGAAAAGATCACAGAGCAGAGAACACAGAGCACAGAGCACAGAGCCAGAGAACAGAGAACAGAGCATGTAGCAAAGAGCACAGAGAGAGCACAGAGACCAGATCCAGAGGACAGAGCACAGAGCACAGATACCAGAGCACAGAGCCCAGAGCCCAGAGCTCCGAGGCAGAGGTGGAGCACAGTGACAAAACACAGAGAACAGAGCACAGTGACCAGAGTTCAGAGCACAGAGCAAGGAGCACAGAGAGAGAGCCGAGGGACAGAGCACAGAGCTCTGTCTCTGAGCACTTAGTTCTGTGCTCTGTGCTCTGATTTCTCTGCAAATTACTCTGTGCTCTGTGCTCTGTATTTTGGGCTCTGAGCTCTGGCTCAGTGCTCTGTACTCAGTGCTCTGCACTCTGCACTCTGGACTCTTGAACTGGGCTCCTGCTCTGTGCTTTGTGCTCTGTGCTCTGTGCTCTGGCTATGTGCTCTTGGCTCTTGCTCTGGACTCTGGCTCTGGGCTCTGGACTCTGTGCACTGCACACTGTGCTCTGTGCTCTGGCTTTGAATTCTGGCTCTGTGCTCTGTGACTTGTGCTCTGTGCTATGGTCTCTGCTCTCTGAGCTCTTTGCTCTATGCTCTGTCTCTGACCTCTGGTTTCTGGCTGTGTGCTCTGTGCTCTGTTCACTGTGCTCTGGGCTGTGTGCTCTGGGTTCTGGCTCTAGGCTGTTTCTCAATACTCTTGGGCTGGGCTCTGAAGTCTGTCTCTGTTCTCTGGGTCCTGGCTCTGTGCTCTTTGTTTTGCAATCCATGCTCTGGGCTCTGGCTCTGTGCTCTGTGCTCTTTACTCTGTGCTCTGGCCACTGCACCATATACTCTGTACTCTGGCTCTGTGCTCTTGCTCTGTAATCTTTCCTCTGGTCTGTGTACTCTTTATATTGTGCTCTGTGCTCTGTATTCTAGGCTCTGGGCTCTGGCTCTGTGCTGTGTACTCTTTGATCTACACACTGCACTCTGAGCTCTGGGACTGGGGTCCTGCCCTGTGCTTTGTGCTCTTTGTCTGTGCTTTGAGCTCTATGCTCTGGCTATGTACTCTGCTCTGCCTCTGCACTGTGGCTTTCTGCTCTGTACTCTGCACATTTCCCACTGTGCTCTAGGCTCTTGCTCTGTGCTCTGTGCTTTATCCTCTGTGCTCTGTTCTGTGGTCTCTGTTCTCTGAGCTCTCTGTTCTGGCTCTGGCTCTGAGCTTTGGTCTATTGGTTCCAGACTATGTGCTCAGGGCTCTGTGCTGTGTTCTCTGTGCTCTGTGCTCTGTGCTCTGTGCCCTGTGTCTGTGCTCTGGGGTCTGGGCTCTGGGTCTGTGCTCTGGGGTCTGGGCTCTTGGCTCTGGGCTCTGGCTCTGTGCTCTGTGCTCTGGGCTCTGAGCTCTAACTCTGTGCTCTGTGCTCTGGGCTTGTTGATTTGTGCACTGTGCTGTGTGCTCTGTTCTCCAGGCTCTGTTCTCTTGGCTCTGCACTATTGTCTCGGTGCACTGCACTCTGCACTTTTCACTCTTTGCTGTGGCTCTGTGCTCCATGATCTGTGCTCTGGTCTCTGGTCACTGTACTCTGTGCTTTGTTCTCTGTGTCTGTACTCTGTCTCTGTACACTGGGTCTGGGCCCTTGGCTCTGTGCTCGATGCTATCATCTCTGTGCTCTGTGCTCTGGTCTCTATACCCTGTACTCTGTGATCTGTGCTGTGTGTTCTGCACTCTGTGCTCTGGCTCTGTGATCTAGGCTCTGTGCTCTGGGCTGTGTGCTTTGTGCTCTGGCTCTAGGCTCTGTCTCAGTACTCTGGGTCTGGGCTCTGAACTCTGTCTCTGTTCTCTAGGTCCTTGCTCTGTACACTGTGCTTTGTGCTATTCCCTCAGTTCTCTGGTCTCTGGCTCTGGGCTCCTGCTCTATTTTCTGTGCTCTGTGCTCTGGGCTCTAGGATGTGGGTTCTAGCTCTGGCTCTGTGACCTGCAAACTCTGCTCTGGGCTCTGGGCTCTGGATTCTGGCTGGGTCACTGACTCTGAATCTTGGTCTGAACTCTGTGCTCTGTGCACTGTGTTCTGACTCTATGCTCTGTGCTCTTTGGTCTGAACTCTGTACTCTGGGCTCTGAATCTAGACACCTGCTCTGAGACCAAAGCACAGAACACAAAGCACAGGACCCATAGCACAGGGCCCACAGCACAGAGCCCAGAGCACAGAGCACATTGCCCAGAGCCCATATCCCAGAGCACAGAGCACACAGTCAGATCCCAGAGCACAGAGTGCAGAGCAGATAGCACAGAGAACAGAACACAGAGCCCAGAGACCAGAGCACAGAGCAGAAATCACAGAGCACAGAGCAGAGAGCACAGAGCACAGAAGACAGAGCCAGAGCACAGAGCACAGAGCACAGAAGACAGAGCCAGAGCACAGAGCACAGAGCACAGAACACAGAGCAAAACGCACAGAGCACAGAAACAGAGTCTAAAAGCAGTGTCTAGAGCACAGAGTGCAAAGCACTTAACCAGAAACCAGAGAACAGAGACAGAGTTCAGAGCTCAGATCCAGTGTATTGAGAGAGATCCTAGAGACAGAGCCCAGAGCACACAAAACAGAGTACAGAGCACAGAGCACAGAGCAGAGCACAGAGTGCACAACACAAAGAACAGAGCACAGAGTGCAGTGCACAGAAACCAGAGCAAAGAGCACAGAGCCCAACCCAGAATACAGATCCAGAGTACAGAGACAGAGCACAGTAACCAGAAACCAGAGCACAGAGCCCAGTGTTCAGAGCCTAGAGCACAGACCCCATAGGGCAGAGTGAGAGCCCAGAGCACAGAACACAGAGCAAAGAACACAGAGTACAGAGCACAGAGCACAGAGCACAGAACTAAGAGCACATTGACAAGGACAAGTGCACAGGGCACAGTACTCACTGCCCAGAGCACAGATTGCAGAGCACAGAGAACAGAACTCAGAGCCCAGAGCCCAGAGTCCAGAGTCAGTGCTCATAGCACTAACCACAGACCCAGAGCAGAGAGCACAGAACCAGAACACAGAGACCAGAGCCCAGGTGAGAGCTCAGTGCTCAGAGCAAGGACCCAGAGCCCAGAACAAGGAGATCAGAGCCCAGAACACAGACCCAGAGATTATAGACAGAACACAGAGCCCAGAGCACAGACCCTGAGACCAGAGCACAGATTACAAGCCAGAGAACAGAGCCAGAGCCCAGAGCACAGACCCAGAGCCCAGAGTACAGAGCACAGAACACAGATACCAGAGCACTGAGTCCAGAACCCAGAACTCAGAGGCAGAGCAGAGAGACAGAGCACAGAGCACATTGACCAGAGTCCAGAGCACAGAACACAGAGCACAGAGCCAGATCCCAGGGCCAGCCTCTGAGCTCTGAGCTCTGTGCTCTGTGCTCTGGGCTCTCATTCTACACTCTGGAATCTGTGCTCTAGACTCTGGGCACTGGGATCTGTGCTCTGGTCTCTGGTCTCTGTGCTCTGTGCTCTGGTCTCTATGCTCTGCACTCTGTGCTCTGTGCTCTGGACTCTGTGTTCTAGTCTTTGACTCTAGGCTCTCTCTCAGTACTCCAGGTCTGGGCTCTGTACTCTGTCTCTTTTCTCTGGGTCCTGGCTCTGTGCTCTGTGCTCTTCGCTCTGGGCTCTGGGCTCTGGACTCTGTGCAATGTAATCTGTGCTCTGGACTCTGTGCTGTGGTCCCTGTGCTCTGTGCTCTGTACTCTGGTCTCAGAGCATGAGCCGAGAACAAGAGCCCAGAGTGCAGGGTTCAGAACAAAGAACACAGAGCGTAGAGCCAGAACACAGTATAGGGAGCATGAAGTGCAGACCCAGATTCAGAGACAGGGCCCACAGCCAGAGCCCAGAACACAGAGCCCAGAGTACAGATCACAGAGCACAGAGCCAGAGCACAGTGACCAGAGACCAGTGCAGAGAGCACAGAGCACAAAGCACAGAAAACAGAGCAGGAGCCCAGAGCACAGAGCACTGAGACCAGAACACCAAGCACAGAGCCAAGATCCCAGACCCAGAGTACAAGAACCAGAGTACAGAGAAGGAGCACAGAGCCCAGAGCACAGAGCACAGAGCATAGATCTAGGCTATAGAAACAGAACAGACAGCCCACATCCCAGGCTCACAGCACAGAGCACAGAGAACAGAGACAGAGCCCAGAGCCATATCCCAGAGAATGGAATGAAGAACAGAGAGTACAGAGCACATTTCCAGGACCCAGAGTACAGAGACAGAGATCAGAGCCCAGATCCAGAGTATTGAGACAGAGCGTAGAGCCACAGCCTGGGGCACACAGCACAGAACGAAGAGCACAGAGCCAAGGGTGATAGCACAGAGTGCAAAGCACAGAGCACAGAGTGCAGACCACAGAGACCAGAACACAGAGCATGGAGCACAGAGACCAGAGCACAGAGCAAAGAGCTATTGCCAAAGTATAGAGACAGAGCACAGTGACCAGAACACAGAACACAGAGCACAGAGCACAGAGAACACAGCCCAGTGCACAGAAAACAGAGCACAGAGACCACCACACAGATCCCAGAGCACAGAGCAAAGAGCTGAGAGACCAGACCCAGAGTACAGAGACAGAGTACAGAGCACAGAGCACAGTGACCAGTGACCAGAGCACAGAGCCAAGTGCTCACAGCATATAGCAGAGATCCCAGAGTACAGAGTGAGAGACTAGAACACAGAACACAGAACACAGAGCACACAGCACACAGCACAGAGCACAGAGTCCAGAGCAAAGAGCACAGACCCAGAGTCCAGAGCACACACCCACAGTAGAAAGACTGAACATAGAGCCCAGAGCCTAGAATACAGAGCACAGAGCATAGAGCAATGAGACCAGAGCACACAGCACAGAGCCCAGTGCCCAGACCAACTGTAGAGAAAGAGAACACAGAGACCAGAGCCCAGAACTGAGAGCAGAGAGCACAGAGACAACACAGAACACAGAGCACAGAGCACAGAGCCAGAGCACAGAGCAAGAGCACAGATCGCAGAGCACAGAGCACAGGGCACAGAGTGCAGAGCACAGAGACCAGAGCACACTGCAGAGAGCCAGAGCACAGAGCACAGAGTGCAGAGCAAAAAGAACAGAGCTCAGAGCCCAGCGTACACAGCACAGAACCAGAGCCCAGTGCAAAAACTCAATGAACCTAGAACCTAAAGCTCAGAGCCCAGAGCAGATAGGCCAGAGCCCAGGCTCTCTCCAAATACTTTGGGTCTGAGCTCTGAACTCTGTCTCTGTTCTCTGGGATCTGACTCTGTGCTCTGTGATCTGTGCTCTGGGCTCTGTGCTCTGGGCTCTGACTCTGGGCCCAGGCTCAGACTCTGTGTCTGGACTCTGTGCTCCATGCTCTGTGCACTGTGCTCTGTGCTCTTTGCTCAACACTCTGTGCTCTGGGTACTGGCTCTGGGCTCCTGCTCTGAGACTGGAGCCCAGAGCCCAGAGCACAGAGCACAGAGCATAGATCCAGAATACAGAGCCCACATCCCAGGATCACAGCACAGAGAACAGAGAACAGAGAAAGAGTCCAGAGCCAGAAACCAGAGTGGGGGCTGCAGAACACAGAGCACAGAAAACAGAGCCAGGACGCAGAGAACAGAGTCATAGTTCAGAGACCAGTCTCAGAATATTGAGACAGAGCCTAGAGTCAGAGCACAGAGCACAGAGCACAGAGCACAATGACCAGAGCGCAGAGCACAGAGCCCAGTGCCCAGAGCACAGAGCACAGAGCATAGTACCATAGTCCAGAGCATACAGTGCAGAGAACAGAGCCGGAGAACTAATCCAGAGCTCACAGCACAGAGTGCAGAACACAGAGCACAGAGCAGAGAGATGTGAGTGGGAGCCCAGAACCAAAGCCCAGAATGCAGAGTGCAGAGCACAGAGCACAGAGCCATGACCCAGAGAACAGAGACAGATTTCAGAGCCCAGTCCCAGTTTACTGAGGCAGAGCCTAGATCCATAAAACAGAGAACACAGGACAGTGACTGGAAAACAGAGCAGAGAGTACAGAGTTCAGATCCCAGCTCACAGAGCACAGATCCCAGAGCAAAGAGTACAGAGCACAGAGCACAAAGCCCAGAGCCAAAGCACAGAGCACAGAACACAGAGACAAGAGCAGCAAGCACATAGCACAGAGCAGATAGCACAAAGCACAGAGAACTGAGAACAGACCCAGAGCCCAGAGCCCAGAGTGCAGAGCCCAGAGACACAGCAAAGAGCACAAAGCACAGAGCACAACACATATAGCAGGAGCCCAGAGGCAGAGCCCCGAGCTCATAGAGACCATAGATCCAGAGTACAAAGGCAGAACACAGAGCCCACATCCTAGAGCTCACAGCACAGGGCACAGAGAACATAGAGAGAGTCCAGAGTCAGAGCCCAGAGCACAAACTGCAGAGCACAGAGTAGAGAGCCAGAGCACAGAACGCAGAGAGCAGAGAGCACAGAGCCAGAGCCCAGAGCCCAGAGTGCAGAGCACAGACCACAGAGTCCAGAGTACAAAGCCCAGAGCACAGAGCACAGAGCACAGTGACCAGAGTCCACAGCATGGAGAAAAGTGCCCAGAGCCCAGAGCACACAGCACAGAACACAGAAGACAGAGCACAGAGCACAGAGTGCAATGCACAGAGAACAGAGCACAGAGCACAGAAACCAGAACACAGAGACCAGAGGACAGAGCACAGAACACAGAGCCGAGAGCCCAGACCCAGAATAGAGAGCCAGAGTAAAAGGATAGAGCAAAGAGCACACAGCCCAGTGAGCTGACACCATATCAAATAGCACAGAGCCCAGACCACAAAGCACAGAGCCAGGAGAGATTATAGACACAGAGCAAGAGCACAGAGCACAGAGCACAGAGCACAGAGCAAAGAGCACAGAGCACAGAGAAGGAACACAGAGCCAGAGCCCAGGAGAGGAGCCTGGAGCTCTGGGTCTGTGCTGTTGGCTCTGTGCACTGTGCTCTGGTTTATGGTTTGTGCTTTGGGCACTGTGCTCTGTACTCTGGACCCTGGAATCAGTCTCTGTGCTCTGTACTCTGGGCTGTGTGCACTGGGCTCTAGCTCTGGGCACTGTGTCTTACTCTGGGTCTGGGCTAAGTGCTCTGTGCTCTGTGCTCTGTGCTCTGTGTTCTGCAGTCTGTGCTCTACGCTATGAGCTCTGGGCTCTGCCTCTGGGCTCCTGCTCTATGCGTTGTGCTCTGTGCTTTGTGCTCTTTGCTGTGTCTCTGGGCTCTGCACTCTGTGCTCTGGGCTCTGGGTCTGTTCTCTGTTCTCTGTGCTCTGTGCTCTGTGCTTTGTTCTTTGTGCTCTGGGCTCTGGCTCTGTGCTCTGTGCTGTGTCTCTGAGCTCTGGTTTCCATGCTATGAGCTCTATTCTCTGGACTCTGTTCTATGCTCACTGTGCTCTGTGCTCTGGGCTTTGTACTCTGGACTCTGTGGTCTGTGCTCTGCACTCTAGGATCTGGGCTCTAGCCCTGTGCTCTCTGCTCTCTGCATTCTGTACTCTGGCTCTCTACTCTGTGCTCTGCAGTCTGTGCTCTGGGCTCTGACTCTGGGCTCTCTCTATGTTCTCTGTGCCCTGTGTTGTGAGCTCTAGGATGTGGGCTCTGTGTTCTGCCTTTGTACTCTGGATCTATGGTCTCAGCTATGTGCTTGCTGCTCTTGTCTCTGTGTTCTGTGCTCTGTGCTCTGTGCTCTGTGCTTTGGCTCTGGGCTTTGTGCTCTGTGCTCTGTGCTCTTTGCTCTGGGATCTGTGCTCTGTGCACTGGGATCTGGACTCTGTACTCTGCTCTGGTGTCTGGTCACTGTCCTGTGTTCTCTGTGCTATGGATCTAGGCTCTGCCTCAGTAAACTGGGTCTGGGCTCTGAAATCTGTCTCTGTTCTCTGGGTCATGGCTCTGTGCTCTGTGCTCTGTGCTCTGTCTCTGTGCATTGCACTCTTTGCTCTGTGCTCTGTCTTCTGTGTTCTGTGCTGTGTGCTCTGGGCTCTGGGCACTTTGCTCCATGCTGTGGACTCTGATCACTGTGCTCTGTGCTCTGTGCTATGCATCTGTACTTTTGATCTATACTCTATGTCTGTGCTCTGGGCTCTGGGCTCTGGGCTCTGTGCTGTGAGCAGTGTGCTAGGTATGCTGGTCTCTGGTCACTGAGTTCTGTGCTCTGTTCTCTGTCTCTGTACTCTTGTACTGTGCTCTGGGTCTGTGATTTGTGCTCTGTTCTGTGGTCACTATTCTCTCCTCTCTGTGCTATGCAAACTGTGCTCTGTGCTTTGTACTCTGTGCTGTGGGTCTGTGCTCTGTGCTCTGGTCTCTGGGCTGTGAGCTCTGGGCTCTGGCTCTAAGCTTTGTCTTAATACCCTTGGTCTGGGCTCTGAAGTCTGTCTCTGGTCTCTGGGTCCTGGCTTTGTACTCTGTGCTCTGTCTTCTGCACTCCACTCTGGGCACTCACTCTGCCCTATGTCTCTGTAATCTGTGCTCTGTGCTGTGAGCCTGGGATGTGGGCTCTGAGATCTGTTTCTCTACTTTGGATCTATGCTCTGGGTTCTGTACTATGGGCTCTGTGCTCTGGGCTCTGGAAAGTGGGCTCTGTGCTATGGTCTCTGGTCACTGAGTTCTGTAGTCTGGACTCTGTCTCTGGTCTGTGGTCTCTGGGCTCTTTGATCTGTGCTCTGGGCTCTGTGCTGTGGTCTCTGTGGTCTGTGCTCTGTGCGCTGTGCTATGCGCTTTGCCCTCTGAGCTCTGAGCAATTGCTCTGTGCTCTGGGCTCTGGGCAGTGGGCTCTGGACTCCAGGCGCTGTGCTGTGGTATCTGTGCTCTGTGTTCTGTGCTCTGGTCTTAGAAGTGGAACCCAGAGCCAGAGACCAGAGAGCAGTGAGCAGAGCAAAGAGCACAGAGCACAGAGCCAGAGCACAGAGCACAGAGTGCAGAGCACAGAGAACAGAGTCCAGAGCGCCCAGAGCACACAGCACAGAGCACAGAGACCAGTTCACAAATCTATGAGCACAGAGCACAGAGCCCAGAGCACAGATCCCAGAGCAAAGAGCACAGACCCAGAAACCAGAGCTCAGACCCACTGTACAGAGACAGAACACAGAGCCCAGAGCCTAGAGCACAGAGCACAAAGCAGGAGCCCAGAGCCAGAGCACAGAATGCAGAATAAAAACCACAGAGCACAGAGCAGAGATCCAGGACCCAGAGGACAGGGACAGAGTTCAGAGCCCAGACACAGAGTATTGACACAGAGCATAGAGTCAGAGCCCAGAGAACAGACCATAGAGCCAGAGCACCATGCACAGAGCACACAGTCCAGACTCAGAGTCAGAGACAGTGCCCAGAGCCAGAGCCCAGAGCATGGAGCCCAGAGCACAGAGCACAAAGCAGAGCTCAGAGCCCAGAGCCCAGAGTACAAAGCACAGAGCAAAGAGTAAAGAGCACAGAGCAAAAACCACAGCACAGAACACAGCCGAGAACAAAGACCCAGAGCTCTGGGCTCTGGCAGTGCACTCCATCTCTGTGCTCTGTGCTCTGTACTCTGGTCTCTGTTCTCTGTGCTCTGTGCTTTTGCTCTGTCTCTGTACTCTGGCTCTGGCTCTGAGCTCTGGGCTCTGCACTCTGTGTTCTGTTCTGTGCTCTTACTTCTTGGCTCTGTGTTCTGGGCTCTTGTCTTTATGCTCTGTGCTCTGTGCTCTGCACTCTGGGTTCTGTGTTGTGTGATCTGGTCTCTGGTCACCGTGCTAGGTGCTCTGTGCTCTGTCCCTGTAATCTGGCTTTGTACCTGTGTCTGGGCTCTCAGCTCTATGCTATATCCTGTGTGCTCTGTGCTCTGTGCTCTATGCTCTGCTCTGTGATCTTTTCTCCGTGCTCTGTACTCTGGCTCTGTGCTCTGCATTCTGTGCTCTGGGCTCTGTGCTATTGCTCTGTGCTCTGTGCTGTGTACTCTGTACTCTTGCTCTATCTCTGTAGTCTGGTTCTTGCTCTGTGCTTTGTGCTCTGGGCTCTGTGCTCTTTGATCTGGTGTCGGTCATGGTGCTGTGTCCTCTTTGCTCTGTCCTTGTACTCTGGCTCTGTACTCTGGGTCTGGTTTGTCTGCTCTGTGCTCTGTCCTCTGGTCTCTGGTCTCTGTGCTTTTTGATCCTTGTTCTCTTCTCTGTACTTTGCCCTCTATGCTCTGTGCCCCATGTTTTGTGTTCTGTGCTGTGTGCTCTGGGCTCTGGGCTCTGACTCAGTACTATGGATCTGTGCTTAGAGCTCTGCTCTGTGGTCACTGTGCACTGCTGTCTGTGCTCTGCCCACTGTGCTCTATGCTGTGTGCTCTGTGCTATGGCTCTGTGCTCTGTGTTCTGTGTTCTGTGCTGTGTGCTCTGGGCACTGTGTTCCATGCTCTGGGTTGTGGGCACTGTGCTAGGTACTCTGGTCTCTGATCACTGAGTTCTGTGCTCTGTTCTCTGTCTCTGTACTCTGGTTCTGTGCTCTGCATTTATGCTTTGTGCTCTTTTCTGTGGTCACTGTGCTTTGCTCTCTGTGTCTTTCACACTGTGCTCTGTGTCTTGTGCTCTGTGCTCTGGGCTGTGTTGTGTGCTATAGTCTCTGGTCACTGTGCTATGTGCTCTGTGCTCTGTATCTGTGTCTGGGCTCTCAGCTCTGTGCTCTGTCCTCTGTGCTCTGTGCTTTGTGCTCTGGGCTCTGTGCTCTTTGGTCTGATTTCATGTCACTGTGCTGTGTGCTCTTTGCTCTGTCCTTGTATCTGGCTTTGTACTCTGGGTCTGGGCTCTGTTTCTGTGTCTGGTCTCAGAGCTAGAACCTAGAGCCAGGGCCCAGAGAGCAGACTGCAGAGCAAAGTGCACAGAGCACAGAGCCAGAGCACAGAGCACAGAGCGCAGAGTCCAGTCCCAGAGTCAGAGACAGTGCCCAGAGCCAGAGCCCAGATCCCAGAGCCCAGAGCAGAGATTGCAGAGCACATTGCCAGAGCACAGAGTGCAGAGCACAGAGCACAATGACCAGAAAAAAAGCACAGAGCACAGAGCCCAGAGACAGGGCATAGAAAACAGAGCAGGGGATCAGAGTCAGTGTCCAGATCACAGAATTCAGAGCACAGAGCAGAGAGCACAGATCCAGTACCCAGAGAACAGAGACAGAGTTCAGAGCCCAGACCAAGTATATTGAGAGAAAGCATAGATCCAGATCCCAGAGGACACAGCCCAGAGTACAGATCACAGAGCATAGAGCTAGAGCACAGAACCCAGAAATGGAGCCCAGAGCCCAGAGAGTAGAGCTCAGAGCCAGAGCACAGAGCTCAGAGACCAGAGACCATTGCACAGAGCACAGTGTGCAGAGCATAGAGACCACAGCACAGTGCACAGAGCACATAGTCCAGAGACCAGAGCACATAGCACAGAGCACAGAAAACAGCAGGAGACCAGAGCTAGAGTCCAGAGTGCAGAGTACAGAGCACAGATAACTTAACAGAGAGCCAAGACCCAGAGAACAGAGACAGAATTCAGAGCCACGCCCAGAGTATTGAGCCAGAGCCCAGAGCACAGAGTGCAGAGCACAGAAAGAGAGCACAAGATGCCTAGCATAATGACCAGAGCACAAAGCACAGAAACCAGAGCACAGAGCACACAGCTGAGAGCCCATACCCAGAGTACAGAGCCTGAGTACAGAGACAGAGCACAGAGCAAAGAGCACAGTGATCAGAGACCAAAAGAAAGAGCACCAAGCACAGAGTGAAGAGCACACAGCATACAGCACACAGCACACAGCACAGAGCACACAGCACAGGTAAATAATCAATAATCCCAGAGGCCAGAGCCAAGAGCCAGAGCCCAGAGCCCAGAGTGCAGAGCACAGAGACAGAGCCCTGAGGCAAGAGCACAGAGCACAAAGTACAGAGCCCAGAGCACACACCACAGATTAGAGAGCATAGAGCTGAAAGACTACAGCCCAGAGCCCAAAGCCCAGAGACCAGAGCTAGAAACAGAGTCAGAGCACACAGCTCAGAGAACAGAGAACAGAGACTATAGCACAGAGCACAGAGCACAGTGCAGAAAGCACAGAGCAAAAGTACGCAGCCCAAAGCCCAGAACACAGAGGACAGAGCACAGATTACAGAGCACAGAGCCAGAGCCCAGAGAACAGAGTGAAGAGCACAGAGCAGAGACAGAGCAGAGTGCACAGAGAACAGGGCTCTGACCCAGAGTGAGAGACAGTGCATAGAGCCAGATTCCAAAGCATAGAGCACAGAGCACAGAGTGCAGAGCACAGAGCCAGAGCCCAGTGCCCAGAGTACAGAGCACAGAATGAAGTGTACCGGAACCAGAGCACAAAATGCAGAGCCAGAGAACAGAGCAGAAAACACAGAGCCCAGGGACAGGGTGCAGTGCTAGAGCACAAAGCATGGAGCACAGAGCACAGAGCATAGAGACCACAGCACAGAGCGCAGGACACAGCACAGAGTGCAGAGCACAGAGTACAGAGCACAGAGCACAGAGCCAGAACCCAGAGCCAGAACCCAGAGCACATAGCCAGAGCACAGAACACAGAACATAAAGCACAGAACACAAAGCACAGAGCAGGAGCCCAGTACCAGAGCCCAGAGCCAAGAGTACAGATCATAGAGCATGGAGCACAGACACAGAGTCACAGACAGTTCCCAGAATCAGAACTCAGAGCCAGGTCCCAGAGCACAGAAAGAGTCCAGAGCCCAGGGCGAAGAACACAGGGCCAGAGCACAGTGTGCAGAGCACAGAGCCCAGAGCACAGAGTGCAAACACAGAGCTAGAGCCCAGGGTCAGAGCCCAGAGCTCTGGATTGTGGCTCTGGCTCTGTTCTCTGTACTCTAGTTTGTTCACTGTGCTCTGGGCTCTGTGCTCTGTGCTCTGTGTTCATTACTCTCTGCTCTGGGCTCTGGGCTCTGTGCTCTGTCTCTTTACTCTGACACTGGCTCTGAGCTGTGGGCTCTGGGCTCTGTGCTTTGTGTTCTGTGTTCTTGGCTCTTGGATCTGTGTTCTGGGCTCTGGGCTCTAGTCATTGTGCTTTGTGCTCTGTGCCCTGGGTTCTGTGCTCTGTACTCTTGGCTCTGGGCTCTGGGCTCTGGGCTCTGGCCCTGTGCTCTAGACTCTGTGCTCTGAGCCCTGGGGGCTGTGCTCTGGGCTCTCGTCTATGGTCACTGTTCTGTGCTCTGCACAGAGCCCAGAGCACAGAGTGCAAACACAGAGCCAGAGACCAGGGTCAGAGCCCAGAGCTCTGGGTTGTGGCCCTGAGCTCTGGCTCTTTGCTCTGCACTCTAGTTTGTTCACTGTGCTCTGTGTTCATTACTCTGTGCTCTGTGCTCTGTGCTCTGGGCTCTGTGCTCTGTCTCTTTACTCTGACACTGGCTCTGAGCTGTGGGCTCTGGGCTCTGTGCTTTGTGTTCTGTGCTCTTGGCTCTTGGATCCGTGTTCTGGGCTCTGGGCTCTAGTCATTGTGCTTTGGATCTGTGTTCTGGGCTCTGGGCTCTAGTCATTGTGCTTTGTGCTCTGTGCCCTGGGCTCTATACTCTGGGCTCTGGACTCTGGCCCTGTGCTTGCTCTGAACCCTGGGGCCTGTGCTCTGGGCTCTCATCTATGGTCACTGTTCTGTGCTCTGTGCTCTGACTCTCTATTCTGGCTCTGTACTCTGGGTCTGTGCTTTGTGCTCTGACTCTGTGCTCTGGATCTGTGCTCTGAACTCTGTGCCTTGGCTCTGTCTCTAGCCTCCTCAATACTCTGGGTCTAGGCTCTGAACTCTCTCTCTGTTCTCAGGGTCCTGGCTCTGTGCTCTGGGCTCTGGGCTCTTTGCTCTGTGCTCTGCCTATTAATCAGGCTCTATGCTCTGGACACTGCCCTCTAGGCTCTGAGCTCTGTTCTCTTTGCTCTGCATGCTGTGCTCTGGGCTCTGACTCTGTGCCCTGCACTCTCTGCTCTGGGCTCATGGAAATGTGCCCTGGGCACTGGTTCTTGTCACCTTGCTCTTTGTTCTGTGCTCTGTTCTCTGTAGTCTGTGTTCTGTGCTCTGTGTTCTCACTCTGTACTTTGGGCTCTGTGCTCTAGGCTCTTTGCACTGGGATGTGTGCTATGGTCTACAGTCACTGTGCTCTGTGCTCTGTGATTTGTCTCTGTACTCTGGATCTGTACTCTGAGTCTGGGCTCTGTGCTCTGGTCTCTGTGCCCTGTGCTCTGTGCTCTGGGCTGTGTGCTCTGGGCTGTGTGCTCTGGGCTCTGGCTCTAGGCTCTCTCTCAGTACTCTGGGTCTGGGCTCTGAAATCTGTCTCTGTTCTCTGGTTCCTGGCTCTGTGCTCTGTACTCTGTGCTTTCCACTCTGCACTCTGGACTCTGATGCTGGGCTCCTGCTCTGTTTTCTATACTCTGTGCTCTGTGCTCACTGCCCTGTGCTCTTTGATCTGGGCTCTGGGCTCCGGTTCTGTGATCTGTGATCTGTGATCTGTGCTCTGGGCTCTGGCCTCTGGCTCTGGGCACTCTCTCTGACTCTGGGTCTGAACTCTGTGCTCTGTGTACTGTGCTCTACCTCTGTACTCTGTGCTCTTTGTTCTGCACTCTGCATTCTGTGTTCTGGCTCTGGACTCCTGCTCTGAGACCAGAGAACAGTATGAAAGCACAGAGTCAGAGCGCAGAGTACAGAGCACAGAGCATGAGTAAAGAGCACAGAGACTGGAGCACAGGGCACAGAGTCCAGAGTTCAGAGACAGAGCCAGAGCACAGAGCTCAGAGACCAGAGACCAAAGCACAGAGCACAGAGCACAGAGACCACAGCACACAGAGTACAGAACACATAGCCCAGAGCCCAGAGCCAGAGCCAGAGCACAGAGATCAGAGACCAGAGACCATAGCACAAAGCACAGAGCCCAGAGTGCCCAGTGCAGAGCCCAGAGCCAGAGCCCAGAGCACAGAGTCCAGAGCACAGAGCACAGAGTCCAGAGCACAGAGCACAGGGCACAGAGCAAAGAGCAGAAAGCACAGAGACAGAGCACAGTGCACACAGCACTGAGCCCAGACCCAGAGTCAGAGACAGTGAACAGATACAGAGCCCAGAGCACAGAGCACAGAGAACAGAGTGCAGAGTACAGAGCCAGAGCAGAGAACCAAGGCCCGGTGCGCAGAGCTGATCCAGGGAAAGAGTACAGAGAGAGAGCACAGAGACAGAGCCCAGAGTGAATTGTGTAGAGCACAGAGCCAGATCACATAGCCAGAGCAGAGAGCACAAAGCCCAGAGACAGATGCCAGGACTCAGAGTGCAGAGCAGTGAGCAGAGAAACTGAGCCAGAATAGATAGCACAAAGCACAGAGACAAGACCCAGAACACAGATACAGAGCCCAGAGCCAGAGTCTAGAGCACAGAGCACAGAGGACAGAGCACAGAGACAAAAGACCAGAGACCTAAGGACAGAGCACAGAACACAGAGCCTAGAGAGCCCAGAGCACAGAGCTCTGAGCCAGAGCCAGAGTACAGAGATAGAGCACAGAGCCCAGATCACAGTGACCAGAGCACAGAGCACAGAGCACACAGAGAACAGAGCACAGTACTCAGAGGCCAGACCTCAGAGACAAAAGACAGAGCCCAGAGCATAGATCCAGAGTAGAGTGACAGAACACAAAGCCCACATCCCATGCACACAGCACAGAGCACAGATTTCAGAGACAGAGCTCAGAGCCAGAGCCCAGAGCATGGAGTGAAATACACAGAGCACAGAGCAAAGAGCCAGAGTTCAGAGTGCAGATCCAGATTTGAGATAGATCCTACACTCAGAACCCAGAGCAAGAGACCAGAGCACTGAGCACAGAGCCAGAGCCAAGGTACAGGGATAGAGCACAGAGCACAGAACACAGAGCACAGATCCCAGAGTCCAGAGACCATAGCACAAAGCCCAAATCCCAGAACCCAGAGCATAGGGCCCAGAATACACAGTCCAGGGCATAGATCCCCAGCACAGATTGCAGTGCCCAGGGCCCAGAGCAAAGAGTGCAGAGCACAGAAAGGATAGCACAAAGCCCAGAGTCCCGAGTTCAGAGCCCAGACCCAGAATATTGAGACAGTGCCTAGAGCTATAGCCTAGAGCCAGAGTGCAGATCACACAGCCCAGAGCATAGGGCACAGAGCACAGAGCCACACCACAGAGCACAGTGCACAGAGCACAGAGCACAGAGATGAGAGCATAGAACCCAGAGTTCAGAGCTCAGAGCCAGAGGAGAATACAGAGACCAAGCATAAAGCACAGTGCAGAGTGCCCAGAACCCAGAGCACAGTGTGCAGAGTACAGAGAATAGAAAATATAGCAGGAGCTCAGAGAAAGACCTCAGAGTGCAAAGTGCAGAGCTCAGAGCACAGAGCACAGATCCAGGACCCAAAGAACAGAGACAGAGTTCAGAGCCCAGACCCAGAGAATTTGAAGAGAACCTGGGTTCTGGGCTCTGTGCTCTGTGTTGTATGCTCTTGGCTATTGGCTCTGTGTTCTGTGCTCTGGTCTCTGTGCTCTGGGCTTTATACTGGTTTCTGGGTTTGTTGATTTGTGCAACAAATCTAGGCTCTGGGCTCTGTGTGTGTATGCTGGGCTCTGTGCTATGGCCTCTGTGCTCTGTTCCTTGTGATCTGCACTCTGTACTCTCGGCTCTGGCTCTGTGCTGTGTGCTCTGAGCTCTGGGCTCTGGGCATGGTACTCTCTGTGCTGTGTGCTCTTTGCTCTGGGCTCAGGCTCTGTGCTCTGTGCTCTGCGTTCTGTGTTCCATGCTCTGGGATCTTGAACTGTACTCTGTGCTCTGTGCATTGTACTCTGTGCTCTGTACTAGGGGCTGTGTGCTCTGGGCTATGATTCTGGCTTTGTCTCAATGCTCTTGGTCTGGGCCCTGAAGTCTGACTCTGTTCTCTGGGTCCTGGCTCTGTGCTCTGTGCTCTGTGATCTGAACTCCGCACTCAGGGCTCTGGCTCTGAGTTCTGTCTCTGTAATCTGTGTGCTGTGCTGTTATCCTGGGTTGTGTGCTCTCTCTTCTGTCTCTCTACTCTGGATCTATGCCCTGGGCTCTGTATTATGGGCTGAGCTCTGAACTCTGGGATCTCGGCACAGTGCTTTGTTCTCTGGACTGTGCTGTTTTCTCTGTGCTCTGTGTTCTATTATCTGGTCTCAGAGCAGGACCCCAGAGAGCAGAGTGCAGAGCAAAAAGCACAGAGCACAGAGCACAGAGCACAAAACACAGATCACAGAGCCAGAGGCCAGAGGCCAGAGGCCAGAGTACAAAGCACAGAGCTCAAAATAAAGAGCACAGAGACCAGAGAAAAGAGCACAAACCAGAGCACAGAGCACTCAGCCAGGAACACAGACACAGAGCACTGGGCTCTAGCCCTGCACTCTGGCTCTGTGCTCTCCGCTCTGGACTCTGGACTCTGGTCACTGTGCTCAGGCTCTTGCTCTGTCTCTGTACTCTGGCTCTGACTCTGTGTTCTGAGCTCTGGTCCTTGTGCTCTGTGCTCTGTGCTCTCTGCTCTTTCCTCTGTGCTCTGTGCTCTGTACTCTGTGCTCTGCACTCTGGCTCTGTGCTGTGTGCTCTTTGCTCTTGCTCTGTGTCTGTACTCTGGCTCTGGCTCTGGCTCTGGCTCTGTGCTGTGTGCTCTGGGCTCTGGGCTCTGGGCTCTGTGATCTGATGTCAGGTCACTGTACTGTGTGCTCTTTGGTCTGTCCTTGTACCCTGACTCTGTACTGTGGGTCTGGGCTCTCAGCTCTGTGCTCTGTCCTCTGGTCTCTGTGCGCTTTGCTCTGTGCTCCAGGTCTGTAATCTGTGCTCTGTGCTCTGTGCTTGTGCTCTGTGTTCCATGCTTTGTGCTCTGGGCACTGGCTCTCGGCTCTTTCTCAATATTCTGGGTCTGGGCTCTGAACTCTGTCTCTGTTCTATGGATCCTGGCTCTGTCCTCTGTGCTCTGGTTTCCTCTCTGTGATCTGCACTCTGTTCTCTGGGCCCTGGTAACTGTGATCTGTGCTCTGTGCTCTGTCTCTGTATTCTGGTTCTGGCTTAGAGCTCTGGGCTCTGGGCTCTCTGCTCTGTGTTCTGTGACCTGTGCTCTAACTATGTACTTTTTCTCTGACTTTGTGCTTTGTGCTCTGGTCTCTGTGGGCTGCATTTTGTGCTCTGTGCTCTGTGCTCTGTCCTCTGGGCTCTGGGCTTTGTGCTCTGGGCTCTGGTTCTAGGCTCCGTCTCAATACTGTGGGTCTAGGCTCTGTACTCTATCTCTGTTCTCTGGGACCTAGCTCTGTTCCCTGTGCCTGTGCTCTGTTCTCTGTGCTCTGTTCTCTGTGCTTTGTGTTCTGTATTGTGGGATCTGTGCTCTGAGCTCTGTCTAGGTTACCTGGTTCTGTGCTAAGCAGGGTTCACACTGGGCTCTGAATCAGTTTTCCTGTCTGAGCTCTATACTCTGCACTCTGCTTTCTGGGCTCTGGCTCTGTGCTCTGTGCTCTGGGTTCTAGCTCAAGGTTCTGTTCAATACTCTGGGTCTGGCTCTCAACTCTGTCACTGTTCTCTGGGTCCTTGCTCTATGCTCTGCACTCTGCATTCTGGGTTCTGGCTCTGGGCTCCTACTTTGTGCTCTCTGCTCTGTTCTCTGTGCTCTGTGCTCTGCTCTGTTCTGCAGTCTGCAGTCTGACTCTGGGCTGTGGAACAGTGCTCTGGCACTGTGCTCTGTCTTCTATTCTCTGTACTCCGTGCTCTGGGCTGTAGCTCTGTGCTCTGTGCCCTGTGCTCTGTCATCTGGTCTCGGCGCTCTGTGTTCTGTGTTCTGTGTTCTGTGCTCTTTGCTCTTGGCTCTGTGCTCTGAGCTCTGTTCTATGTGCTCTGTGCTCTCTGTTCTGTGCTCTGTGCTCTGTGCTCTCTGCTCTCTGCTCTGGGTTCTGAGCTCTGTGCTCTATACTCTGGTCTCTGTGCTCTGGGTTCTGGGCTCTTTGCTCTATGCTCTGTTCTCTGGTCTCTGTACTCCAGCTCTATGCTATGGGCTCTGGGTTTGTGCTCTGTTATCTGGTCTCTGTGCTCTGAACTCTGTGATCTATGCTCTGTGCTCTGGGCTCTGGGCTGCTTGATTTGGGCACTGGGCTCTGGGTCCTGTGCTGTGTGCTCTGGCCTCTGGGCTCTGGGCTTGGGCACTCTGCTCTTGTGTCTGGTCTCTGATCAGTATGCTCTGTGCTCTGTGCTCTTGTGTCTGGTCTCTGATCAGTGTGCTCTCTACTCTGTGCTCTGTGCTCTGAATTCTGTGTTCTGGGCTCTGTCTCTTTACTCTTGACACTGTGCTTTGGTCTCTGTACTCTGCACTTTGTGCTCTATGCTCTGTGCTCTGTGCTCTGCACTCTGTGCCTTGGGCTCTGTTCTCTGTGCTCTCTGCTCTGTGTTCTGTGATCTGGGCTCTGGGCTATGGGCTCTGTTCTCTGTACTCTGGTTTCTGGGCTCTGGGCTCTGTTTTCTGATCTATGGTCACTGTTCTATTCTATGTGCTCTGTTTCTTTGCTCTGGGCTTTGTTCTCAGGGCTCTGGCTCTGGGCACTCTCTCTGATTCTGGGTCTGGGCTGTGTCTCTGTGAACTGTGCTCTGACTCTGAGTTCTGTGCTCTTTTCTCTGAACTCTGCACTCTGGGCTCTGGCCCTGGACTCCTGCTCTTTCCACTGTGCTCTGTGCTCTGGGCTCTGTCCTGTTTGCTCTGGCTGTGTGCCCTGGGATCTGGTTCTGTGTCATGGCTCTGTGCTCTGTTTTCTGTGCTCTCTGCTTTGATCTCTGTGCTCGGTATTCCGTGCTCTCTTCTCTAAGCTTTTTGCTCTAGGCTCTCGCTCTGGGCTCTATCTGTGTATTCTGGGTCTTTTCTCTGTGCTTTGTGCTGTCTCTTCTGGCTTAGTCTCTCTGCTCTCTTCTCTCCAATCTGAGTTCTTGGGTCTGCATGAGCTCTGTGCTCTCTGATCTGGCTATATGATCTGGCTCTGTGCTCTGAACTCTGTGCGCTGGACTATGGCTCTGTGCTTTCTCTCTGTACTCTGTCCCTGGCTCGGAGCTCTGTGTTCTGTTTCTGTATTCTGGTTCTTGGTTTTGGGCACTGGCTGTGTCCACTGGTCTCTGTGCTCTGTGCTCTGGGCTCTGGTGTCTGTGCTCTGGGCTCTGGGCTCTGCTCTGTGTTTTGCATCTGTGCTCTGGGCTCTGGTTCACTGCTCTGGCTCTGTGCTCTGTCTTCTGTTCTCTGTGCTCTGTGCTCTGTGCACTAGGCTCTGTGCTCTGGTCTCTGAGCATTGGACTCGGAATTATGCTGTGTACTCTGGGCTCTGAGCTCCTTGATTTGGGCACTGGGCTCTGTGCCCTGTTCTGTATGCTCAGGCCTCTGTGCTCTGGGCTCTGGGCTCTTGGCTCTGGGCTCTGGGCACTCTGCTCTGTGATCTGGTCTCTGGTCTGTGTGCTCTCTGCTCTGTGCTCTGTGCTCTGGCTCTGTACTCTGGTCACTGTGCTCTGGTCTCTGTGCTATGTGCTTTGTGCTCTGGGTTGTGTGCTTTGGGCTCTGGCTCTAGGCTCCATCTCAATACTCTGGGTGTTGGCTCTGAACTCTCTCTCTCTGTTCTCTGGGTCCTAGCTCTTTGCTCTGTGCCTGTGCTCTGTTCTCTGCACTGTCTGCATTATGCTCTGTGCTCTGTACTCTGAGAACTGTTCTGCACACTGGCTAGGTGATCTGGCTCTGTGCTCCCCACTGTGCACACTGGGCTCTGGATCAGTTATCTGCTCTGTGCTCTGTGCTCTGTGTTCTGCAATTGGTGCTCTGGCTTTGGCCCTGTGCTCTGTGATCTCTGCTCTTGGCTCTATGCTCTGTGCACTCTGCTCTGGTCTCTGTTTTCTGGGCTATCTGCTCGGGCTCTGTTCTCCACACTCTGTGCTCCACACTCTATGCTCTGGACTCTGGCTTTGGACTATGGCTCTGCACTCTGCGCTCTGTTCTCTGGACTCTGGTCACTGTTCTCTGGGCTTTGTGCTGTTGCCTCTGTGCTCTGTGCTCTGTGTTCTGTGTTCTGTGTTCTGGGCTGTGTGCTCTGGGCCCTGGGAACTGTGCTCTGGGCTGTGGTCACTGTGTTCTGTGCTCTGTGCTCTGTCTCTGTACTCTGGCTCTGGCTCTGGCTCTGAGCTCTGTGCTCTGGGCTCTGAGCTCTGTGCTCTGGGCTCTGTGCTCTTTACTCTTGGCTGTGTGCTCTGTTCTCTGGTTTCTGGGTTATTGGCTCTGTGCTCTGTGCTCTGGTCTCTGTGCTCTGTGCTCTGTGTTCTGTGTTGTAGCCTCTGTGCTCTGTGTTCTGTGCTCTGTGCTCTACTGTCTGCTCTTTAATCTGTGCTCTGTGCTCTGTATTCTTCACTCTGTGCTCTGTGTTCTGTGCTCTAGGTTCTGGCTCTAGGCTCTATTTCAGTACTCTGGGTCTGGGCTCTGAAATCTCTCTCAGTTCTCTGGGTCCTAGCTCTGGGCTCTGGGCTCTGCACTCTGCTCTCTGGGCTTTGGCTCTGGGCTGTGTGCCCTGTGCACTGAGCTCTGTGCTCCATATTCTGGGCTCTGGCTTCTGGCTCTGTGCTCTGTGCTCTGTGCTCTAGTCTCTGTTCACTGAGTTGTCTGATATGTTCTCTGTCTCTGTACTTTGTTTCTGTACTCTGGGTCTGGGTCTGGGCTCTGTGCTTTGTTTTCTGCTCTATGGTCACTGTGCTCTGCTCTATGTGCTCTAAACTCTGTGCTCTGTGCTGTGGGCTCTGTGTTCTGTTCTCTGTGCTCTGTTCTCTGGGTTCTCATTCTAGCCTCTCTCTCAGTATTCTGGGTATGGGCTCTGAACTGTCTCTGTTCTCTGGGTCCTGGCTCTGTGCTCTGAGTTCTGTGCTGTCAGCTCTGGTCTCTGTGCTCTGTGCTCAGATCTCTGGGCTCTGGGCTCAGATCTCTAGGCTCTGTGCTCTGTATTCTGCACTTTGTGCTCTGGGTTCTGGCTCAAGGTTCTGTCTCAATACTCTGGGTCTGGGTCTCAACTCTGTCACTGTTATCTGGGCCCTTGCTCTATGCTCTATGCTCTGTGCTCTGCACTCTGCATTCTGGGTTCTGGCTCTGGGCTCCTACTCTGTGCTTTCTTTCCTGTTCTCTGTGCTCTGGGCTCTGGACTCTAGCTCTGCAGTCTGTACTCTGGGCTCTGGGCTCTAGCTCTGTGCTCTGTGCTCTGTGCTCTGTGCACTGGGCTCTGTGCTCTGTGCTCTGGGCTCTGGTCACTGGGTTCTGTGCTCTCTCCTTGGGCTCTGTGCTCTGACTCTGGGCTCTGTGTATTGTCTCTTTGTTTTGTGTTGTCTCTTCTGTCTCAGTCTCTCTGCTCTCTTCTCTCCATTCTGAGTTCTGGGCTCTGTCTCTGGGCACTTTGCTCTCTGCTCTGGCTATATGATCTGGCTCTGTGCTCTGCACTCTGCACTCTGGGCTCTTGCTCTGTGCTTTCTTTCTGTACTCTGTTCCTGGCTTAGAGCTCTGTGTTCTGTCTCTGTGTTCTGGGCCTTGGTGTTAGGCACTGGCTTTGTCCTCTAGTCTCTATGCTCGGGGCTCTGACTCTGTGCTTTCTTTCTGTACTCTCTCCCTGGCTTGGAGCTCTGTGTTCTATAGCAGGAGCCTAGAGCCAAAGCCCAGAGCACAGAATGCAGAGCGAAGAGCACAGATCACAGAGCCAGAATATAGTGCACAGAGCACAGAGTGTAGACCCAGAGTCAGAGACAGTTCCTACACCAAGGGCCTGGGCACAGAGTCCAGAATACAGATCACAGAGCATGGAGCCCTAGCTAGAGCTAAGAACCCAGAACCCAGAACATAAAACACACAGCACGGAGCACAGAAAACAGCAGGAGCCCAGAGCACTGAGTGCAGAGAACAGAGCCAGGACCCAGAGAACAGAGACAGTGTTCAGAGCCCAGACCCAGAGTATTGAGAGAGCCTAGAGCCAGAGCCCACAGCACACAGCCTAGACCACAGAGCAGAAAGCACAGAGCACAGAAAAGAGCACAGAGTGCAGAGCACAAAGAACAAAGCACAGATTGCAGAGTACAGAGAAAAGAGCACAGAACACAGAGCATAGAGCCCAGAGCAGACAGCACAGAGCACAGGACCAAAGGCAGAGCACAGAGTACAGAGCACAGAGCACAGAGGACAGTGTCAGAGCACAGAGCCCAGATCACAGAGCACACAGCACAGAGCACAGAGCACATTTCACAAATCTGTGAACCCAGAGCCCAGAGCCCAGAGCCATAGCTCAGAGCACAAACCACAGACCCAGAGCCAAGAGAACAGAGCTGGAGCACAGAGACAAGAGCCCACCAGAGCTCAGAGCTCAGAGCAAGGATTCAGAGCCCAAAGCAGAGAGACCTGAGCCCAGAAAACTGACCCAGAGTTCAGAGACAGAACACAGAGCCCAGAGCTCAGAATACAGAGAACAGAACACGCATCAAGGACACCAGGCCTAGAGACCAGAGACCAGAGCCCAGAGCACAAGTCAGAGAACAGAGCCAGTGACAAGAGCACAGACCCAGAGTTCAGAGACTGAACAAGGAGCCTGGAGACCAGAGTACAGAGCACAGAGCACAGATACCAGAACACAGAGCCTACAGCCCAGAGCTCACAGGCACAGCCAGAGTACAGAGTCAGAGCACAGAGCACAGAGCCCAGTGACCAGAGTCCATAGCACAGAGCACAGAGCCAGAGCACAGGGCCAGAGACCAGAGCTCTGGAGCTATGCTCTTGGCTCTGTGGATTGTGCTCTGGTTTTTGCTCTGTGCTCTGTGCTCTGTGCTGTTTACACTGTTCTCTATGCTCTGCACTCTGTGCTTTGGGCTCAGTGCTCTGGGCTCTGGCTCTGGGCTCTGCTCTGGGCATTGTCTCAGAATTTGTGTCTGGGATCAGTGCTCTGTGCACTGTGCTCTGTCTCTGTGCTCTGTACTCTGTGATCTGCACTCTGCACTATGGGCTCTGGCTCTGGGCTCCTGCTCTGTTCTTTGTTCTCTGTGCTCTGTGCTCTGTGCTCTGGCTCTGGACTCAGGATCTGTGCTCTGTTATCTGTGCTCTACACTTTGTGCTCTGGGCTCTGGCTCTTGACTCTGGCTCTGTGCTCTGTGCTCTTTCTCTAAGCTCTGGTTTCTGGGCTCTGGGCTCTGTGCTCTGTGCTCTGTACTCTGTGATCTGTGTTCTGGACTGTTTTCTGGGCTCTGGATCTACTTTCTGTCTCAGTACTCTTGGTCTTGATTCTGAAGTCTGTCTCTGTTCTCTGGGTCCTTCCTCTATGCTCTGTGTTCTTTGTTTTGCACTCTGTGCTCTGAGATCTGGCTCTGTACTCTATGCTTCTTCCTCTGTGCTTGGGCAATATGCCTTTTTCTCTGGGCTCTGTGCTTTGTGTTCTCTGCTCTTGCTCTGTACACTGGGCTCTGAGCTCTGTAATCTTTATCCTGTGCTCTGTGCTCTGTACTCTGGGCTCTTTGCTCTTGCTGTGTGGTTTGTGCTTTGTGTTCTGTGCTCTGAGATCTCTGCTCTCCACTATGTGCTCTGGGCTCTGACTCTGGGCTCTGACTCTAGGTTCTCAATAATCTTGGTCTGGGCTCTGAACTTTTATTCTGTTCTCTGGGTCCTGGATCTGTGCTCTGTTCTCTGTGCTCTGCAGTCAGCACTCTGGTCTCTGGCTCTGGGTTCCTACACTATTCTCTGTGCTTGTTATTTGTGCTCTATGCTCTATGCTCTGTGTTCTCTGCTCTGTGCTCTAGCTATGTGATGTGGCTGTATTCTCTGGACTTTGTCTTCTGGGTTCTGGATCAGTTCTCTGCTCTGTGCTCTGCACTCTGTACTCTGGGCTCTGGGCTCTGTCTTTTGGCTATATGATCTGACTCTGTGATCTGTACTGTGTGCTCTGGGCTCTGGATCAGTGCTCTTTACTCTGTGCTCTGGGTTGTGTTCTGTTCTCTGTGCTCTCTGCTCTGCACTCTGTCTTCTGGACTCTGGCTCTGTGCTCTGTACTGTCTGCTCTGGGCTCTGTGCTCTGTTCTCTGTGCTCTGCGCTCTGGCTCTATAATCCATGCTGTGTGCTCTAGGCTCTGTCTCAATACTCTGGGTCTGGGCTCTGAACTCTGTGTCGGTTCTCTGGGTCCTGGTTTTGTGCTCTGTGCTCTGTGCTTTGCACTCTGTGCTCTGTGCTCTTGCTCTGTTTCCTGTGCTCTCTGCTCTGTGCTCTCTGCTCTGTGATTTGGGCTCAGGTCTCTGGGCTCTGGCTTTGGGCACTATCTCTGACTCTATGTCTGGACTCTGTGCTCTGTGTACTGTGCACTGGCTCAGTACTTTGTGCTCTTTGCTCTGCACTCTTCGCTCTGGGCTCTGGCTCTGGGATCCTACTCTGTGATTTGTGCTCTGTTATTTGTGCTCTGTGCTCTGTGATCTGGCTATTTGCTCTGAGCTTTTGCTCTTAATTCTGCACTCTTTTCTCTGGCTATGTGCTCTGGACTCTGGTTCTGAGATCTGGCTCTATGCTCTGCACTTTGTGCTCTGTGCTCAGACTGTGTGCTCTGGGCATGTGCTTTGGGCTCTGTTCAATATGCTCTCTGCTCTGGTCTTTGGTCACTGTACTCTGTACTCTGTGCCCTGTTCCCTGTGCTCTGCACTCTGAGCTCTGGGTTCTGGGCAATGTAATCTGTGCTCTGGGCTTTGTGCTGTGGTCCCTGTGCTCTGTGCTCTGTGCTCTGTGCTCTGGTCTCACAGCAGGAGCCCAGAGTCAGATCCCAGAGCACAGGGTGCAGAGCAAAGAGCACAAGTCACAGAGCCAGAACACAGTGCACAGAGCATAGAGTGCATACACAGATTCAGAGACAGGGCCCACAGCCAGAGCCAGAGCTCAGAGTACAGATTGCAGAGCACAGAGCCAGAGAAGAGCCCAGAGCTGAGAGTCCAGAGCACAGAGCATGAAGTACAGAGTTCAGAAGTCAGAGCAGGAGCCCAGAGCCAGAGCCCAGAGCAATGAGTGAGGAGCACAGAGCACAGACACAGAGCCAGGACACAGAGAACAGAGATATAGTCAGAGCCAAAACCCAGAGTATTGAGAGAGAGCCTAGAGCCAGAGCCCAGAGAACACAGCCCAGAGCACAGAGCAGAGAACAAAGAGTGCAGATCATAGAGACCAGAGCACAGAGCACAATAACCAGAGCACTGTGTACAGAGTCAAGAGCCCATTCCCAGAGTACAGAGACAGAGTATAGAGCACAGTGACCAGAGACCAGAGCACAGAGCCAGAGCCCAGAGCCCAGAGCCCAGAGCACACAGCACAGAGCACAGAGCACAGAGAACAAAGACCACAGCACAGAGGCCAGATACCAGAGACCAGAACCCAGAAACCAGAGCTCAGAGACAGAGCCAGTGCACAGAACTCAGAGACCAGAGACCATAGCACAGAGCACAGCACACAGAGTGTAGAGCCAGAGCCCAGAGCGCAGTGTGCAGAGCACAGTGTACAGAGCACAGAGCATAGAGCACCGGGTACATAGCACACATAGATCACATAGTGTACATAGATCACAGAGCACAGAGACAATAGCATAGAGCCCAGAGCAATGAGCACAGAACCCAGAGAGCAGTGCTCAGAGACCAGAGACTGTAGCACAAAGCCCACATCCCAGGGAATAGAGCCCAGAGTACAGAGCACAGAGTCAGAGAAAGAGTACAGAGACAGAGCACAGAGCACAGTGACCAGAATACAGAACACAGAGTGCAGAGCCCAGAGAACACAGCCCAGTGCACAGAACACAGTGAACAGAGACCACAGCAAAGATGCCACAGCACAGAACCCAGAGCCTAGAGCCCAGAGACCAGAGACAGAGCACAGAGGACAGAGCTCAGAGGCCAGAGACCATAGTACAGAGCACAGATCATGGATCACAGAGCATAGATCCTGAGCACAGTGCAAGAGCCCAGAGCACATAGACAGAGCACAGGGCACAGAGCACAAAGCACAGTGTAATGTATAAAGCTGCTCTCCCACCCATCAGGTGCAACCATTTTCCCCGCCTCCCAGTCACTTGTCAATCTGTGAACATCCTAGCTAGCTATTGGTTCATCAGTCAGCTTGCAATATCCTTCTCCAATATTGGTCCCTGTTAGCCTGGTGGAATTCAACTGTTTACTGTAGCTTCCCCGCCATCTTTTCCCTTCCTTCTGTCTGTCCTCCTTGCTTTTCTCTATTCTCCTCACTTTCCACTCTCTCTCTAGCATGTGCCCTTTCTTTTCCTTTCTCTTTTCCTCTCATTTTCTCTCTCACCCTGCAGGGAGACACTCTGTTTGCTTAATAAACTCCCTTATGTGATTCCCTGTGTCCGGCATGGTTTCATGGAAATTACAGTGGTCCTGTGACTCAGATGGGATCTTCCACTGTCTCTTAAGTGAGTGGAACACTATCTGACACCCCAGTGCCCCTGGACAGGGCTCCACCTTCCATTCTGCCCAGTCGCTCTGCTCTGCATTTATCACCGGACTTCAGGTTGGTGAGTAGGCCTGTTCCCCTAGGCCAATTTATAGTTACGGCTGGCCCCTATAGTTGGTCTTATCTGCTGGGTGGATTCCTGATTTTATGGTGGAGATCTCTCTCAGGGTTGAGGCTCATCTCGTACTCACATTCACTCTTGAAAACCCTCATATCAGGTCCTCAACTCATCTTGGCTTTTGCCCAGCACACATTGGTACTTGTGTGACAACATGATCAATGTGCTGCCCCTCATTTCCAGCCCAGTACTCTGGCCTTGGGACACCCTGGCCACAGACTCGGCTGTTTCAGTCCCCACCATGGAATCTGGGTTCTCCAATCTGGCAGATTCCACCCTGGGAACACTTTGCCTGACCCCCAATACTAAAAGCCATCAAAATCCACTTGTATAATGGCACACAGGTTCCGTGAGTGAGTGGGCAGGTAGAAAGGGATTCCTTATCTTCAAGCCTTTTCTTTCTCACTTCTTGGCTCTTCCTGCAGGCTCAAGCACCTCCAGACCCTGCTTCTCCATCTTCCCCTGCTTCCCCATGTAATATAAGCAGCCCCATTTGCCAAGTAGTGGGAGATAATTGTTTAACAATTTTCTAGGTTCAAACCTAAATTAATTACTAACCAGGAAAAAGAGTTAAAAGGACCTAAGCATTAAGTTTCTGCTAGAACATTTTAGCCCCTTTCAGATTCAGATCTCAGGCAAGGCTTACATTGAAATGTAAATGGAGGAAGGCGCAGTGGGAAATCAGTCTCAAACCCAAAGAAAAAAGTGTCCATTTTAAATTTCTCCTGGGCTACAACTCAGAATACTTTTCTCCCTTTCACCTTTTCTTTCCTTCTCATTTTCTCATGCTTTAATTAATAACCATTATCATTTTTCTTCTAGGACTTTTGTTTTTCTTAAATGCTATATTTTTGAGCTCACAATTTTGATCCTACATACCTAGGTTAATGATTTTTGATCAGTTCTTTTTATCCAACTCTAGAGCTATTTTTGAACATCCATCACATTGCAATGGAGATAAGTATTACAAGGCCTTTGCCTTTGTGTTAAATAAAAGCATGCATAAAAATTAAAATATTAAAAATGGATCCAAATATTTTTAATTCACATGATTTAAAGAGGTTCAATTTAAATTGGGTAAACTAATAGAAGTAAAATGTCCTTAAAATTAACTCACAAGTCTCTAGGTGGTCAAACTAATAAAATGTTGATGTTTATAAAATGTCTAACATCAATTTTTCTAGGATTTTTCTTCAACAGAAAAGAGATGGCAAATACTGTTGGTACACTTGTCTGATATCTTTGTTTTTCTACAATAAGATGAGTGAATTGGAGTTGACATGTATGGGATTACTCAAATGTGTTTGTTAGAGACATCTGATTAATTTATAAAGTTATTCCATGGAGTAACATACTTAAAAACATTATTCTTTGTATATTAAATGTGTTCATATTTTCCAGGTATACAAGCCTTTAAAGCAGAAAATTTATCAAGCTGCTATTCTCCAAATTAAACTTGTCTGTAATGGTAAACCTATCATTTAATGTTCTATTATAGGACCTGTCAATAGGGTATATATAAAATTTGTTAAACTTATTGAGAGCCTGATTTGTTTAAAGGTTAAGCATGAAAGTATTTTACCACTTTGCCACACAAAAGGATATAATATTAAATTGTGTTAATTAATGTTTATATAGACTCAGGAGTCAATATATGTAAACCTCTTAAAATGACATTTAAGAAAGAGTGTAATGCGCAGTAGCAAAAATGGGACAACAGTGACTGAAATCATAGCTGTGGCCCTGGTGTCTGGGAGTGCTCCTGTGCAGGGGCACAAGATGCCTAACTGCTGTGGCAGCACATTGATCTCAGGCACACAGCTCTTGGGCAGGAAGGAATTCTTTTGCTAGATAACGAGTGTTTCATCAGCTCCCTTCTCTGGTTTCTGCACACCTTACAGTAACTTTGGAACCTAACATTGCACATATATATAGATTGCTGACATAACTCTTTGATCTGCATTTCCATCAGAGAATAGAGCTCCATCTGATCTCAGCTTAATCTTCAAAATCTATGTTTATAACCCTTTATTTTATAATACTCCTTTGCCTCTCACTGTAAAGCCCCACGTTACCTGAGATGAGGCTCTGCCTCACAACCCTGCTACACATTACAATGGCTCCAAAGTAAGCCTGACTTTAACTCATTTAAAGTTGTGTTCAAAAGTTTGATGTTTATTGTAAAGATTGCTGTGATCTCAAATGGGAACTCAGCCAAAATTCAAGATAGCTATCACACAAACTGAATGTTTTACTGTTAGTGATTCCTTTTTGTATTTTCCTTGTAAACTCTGTTGCCTGATCAATATTTTGCAGAAATATTGCTTCAAGAGCAAACATCATAAATTAACTTGGAATAGTAAGCCATCACCTATAGGACAGATAATGTAAACCCCAATTAGATAAAAGGGGGTAAATAACTGTAAAGTCATAGACATTGAAGCTAAAGCCCAGTACTCTTACTTTATGATGGTGAGACTGACTTGCTTGATGGTTAAGATCAAACTTAGAGATTGAGATTAAATACAGAGGTCAAGAAAAGTCCATATTTGGGTCTTGCCCTCAAAGTCAGCCTGAACCCAGGGAACCAGAGGACTTCTCTAAGGAGGTTTGAAACTCTGGGTCACACAACCTCCTGAGCAAGGAGATTGATGAAGCCACTAGAGGAAAAGCCACTCAGTGCACCTGCTACAGAGGAGGGTCATGGAAAAAGAGAGACATCTCTGGTGCTTTCAAGGGAAGCCACCTCATCGAGGACACCCTGCCTAACCAATGGCACTAATGGAGCTAAGAAGCTGCTCTTAAGTTCTCTATGAGTGACCCCTGTGGAAACTCAACTGACTCTTTAACAGACAGGAACAGGTCACTTTGACCAACTTGATCTTAAACACCTAGCAAAACAGTTAAAACCAAAATATAGCCATTCTAGGGCATTTAAAAGAAATAATACTTAAATGTAACTTAAGATGTACACTTGTGTTAGCCCACTTGAATAAAGACTAAAAGCTACAAAAGAAATTCTTAAGCAAATGTGCCTGATAACTATCAAGAGAAACTGCCAGTCAGAAATTTTTGTCAGTTTAAAGCCAACAGACACAAGTAGGTTTAATCTATGTTTGCTAGTAACAGAAGTATAGAGATCTCTACTAAATGTTGTGTTTACATTCCTGATAACCTGGACAATGTTAAAGTTCCCAAATAAAGGCCTTATCCTCTCCAGCCTTTGTTAGGCCTTGTTATGGGAACAACTTCTCAGTTCTTCCACCCCCTGGTGAGGAATTATTGGTTTCTGTCATCTTTATGATATTCATTGGCATGTTCCAGATTCTGCAACATTTATATTGTATCAATCTCATTTCAGTACTCATGTCTTTTTGTTCTTCTCTCATAGAAGCACCCATCCCCAGATGCCTTTACAGCCTGCTCTTCCCCCAACCAGACTTCTACCTCGGACCCCTCAGTTGACCCGATTTCTGAAAAAGGAACTCCAAGCTGCTTGCCCCATGCTGCCCACTTCCAGCTCGAAGAAGCCAGATTGGTCATCACCCCTTTTCCCTACAGCAGTGAAGGAGTTCCTAGTATTAGAGGGGTAAATGAAGTCAGAATTGGGGACAGGGAGGTAGTGTAGAAATAGGGGATCAGTCAGATCCAGAAAATGAAGTCCATGAAAATCATCTGCCTTTGCAAGCCTGGAAGGAGAATGAACTTTTTACATCTCACCTGCAAAACCAACCCCAGTCACCTAGGCAGGAAGGAGAGAGAAGGCTTCAAAAAGAACAGAGAGCAAAATTTTTTTTATAAAAAAATTTTTTTATAAAAAAAAGAAATTCCATTACAGGAATTTCCGGCCTTCCCACCACCTATCAATCTGCATTCTGCCTGCCTCTTACGTTACAGGAATTTCTGGCTTATGCTGCCACCATTTTCCTGCTTCCCACGTTATGTCCTAACATGATATTGGTTCATCAGTCAGCCTGCAGAATTCTCCTCCGCGATTGGTTCCTTCCAGCCCCTGAGATTCCAATATCTGGGAGAAGCCACACGCCATCTTTCTCTTTTGCCCCTTCTTTTCACCCTGAGCGAATGCTCTGATCGTCCACATAAATAAAGTCTCTTGCATGAGACCTCATGTCTGTGGAGCATCTTTTCTGGAAGCTATTGGTGAGCCACAACTGAGCCAAGTGAGCAAGTGTCAGTTTAGCGGGATCCCAACCTGAGCTGCACTTTTTTCCCTAACAACTTCTACAGAGTGTCTACACCTGCTCCATTCCTTATGACACTAGAGCTCCAATGATAGTGGGAGAGTAGGTAGTAAATTCCCCCTTTCTCCTGAATGCTATCAGCCAAAACTAACAAGGATTCAGCCCCAAATCCTACCATTTTTCCTCCAGTGATAAGCAAGCCAATACAAAATAAAACTGACTAGGAAATCATGGCCAGGGGAAGTTGTCTTTTGTCTTCACATGTTGGTTTTCCAGTTGACCTTGTGGTTCACATGCAAAGTGCTCCAGTGTGGAGGTCCCTTTCATTGGCAGTCTGGGAGTGTGCCCTAGAAGCCTCAAGATTGGCAAGGGCCAGTGAGGTGTCATTTTGAATTTCATGCCACTGCAAGCCAGTGCACATTGCCTATCTGGAGAATTTGCCGGAAAAAGATGGTCATAGCATACTCATGAGTGAGATGTAATGTCTGAACTAAGAAGAGTTGAAAGATGTGAAGAAAGAAGTACTCTTAATCAATGCAGGTGGCTGGGGATGGACAGCTCCCTTTGAGTGCAGCTCCTGGCTAAAAGGAGTCAATGGAAATGACTTGCAGGTGAAACTGGTAGCTGTTGAACAGTGTGAATTTCATTGAATTAGGAGAGGAGAAAAAGAAATAGATTGAGAGCATAGGAGGTTTGCACACTCAGAAGTGTTTTCTCTTCAATTCTTCCACTCCCTTGGTGCTAGGGCTTCAAACCCCTGCCTTCCCACTTCCACAGCCATTGCCCTACAAGATGGGCTGTATCATTAACACAGGAACAGCTTCTTTAAGGTACGTGACTTGACCCCCTCAGGTTCTGTGTCTGTGAAGTTCTATGCAGAAAAGCATGCCTCGAGAAAGCCAATCAAAGACTAAGAAATTCTTAATCCTCCTTTTCACAAGAATCTTGCAAATAACCTTGTTTTGCATCTCAAGACCCACAGTCTGGATGTGTGTCCTGAGGGAAAGAATTATCCAGTCTTTACTTAAGGAGGAAATCGGTTGTTGCTGTTCCCTGAGCACAAAATTATATCAGTGATCCATGGAGAACAAGGCAAGAGGAGAGGCAGGAGTATGTGACTCTGAGAATATGCTCAGGTTCTTAGTATGAAAGGAGATTTTGGGGATCATTGGCCAATGCATCCCCAGCCATTACCTTCACTATGAACTGACACCTTCCTTGTTCTTTTATTCTTATTTTTTTTATATACTTTTCCTTTTGGCATTTTACCTTGGAAAATTCTAACCAACAGGGGACTGTGCAAATGAACAAGCAGGTGCTATTGGCAGTCTGGGAGTGTGTCCAAGAAGGCTCAAAATTTGCAAGGGCCTGTGAGGTGTCATTGTGAATTTTGTGCCACTGTAAGCCAATGCATATTGCCTATCAGGAGAATTTGCTGGTAAAAGACAGTCATGGCATACTCATGACTGAGATGTAACGTCTGAACTAATGAGAGTTGAAAGATGTGAAGAAAGACGTACTCTTAAGCAATGCAGTTGACTGGAGATGAACTGTTCCCTTTTAGTGCAGCTCCTGGCTGAAAGGAGTCAATGGAAATTGCTTGCAGTTGAAAGTGGTAGTTGTTGAATCATGTTGATTCCATTGAATAAGACAGGAGAAAAAGAAAATGTTTGAGAGGATACAAGGTTTGCACACTCAGAAGTGTTTTTTCTTCAATTCTTCCACTCCCTTGGTACTAGGGCTTTGAGCCCCTGACTTTCCGCTTCCAAAGCCAGCACCCTACTGGATGGGCTATATCATCAACACAGGAACAGCTCCTTTTTTAAATTGTAAACAAATAGGATGCATGTTTTTTCTCTGTTTGTACATAGAGTGAAGGCATACCACTTGTGTAATCATAAATTTACATCGGGTAATATTATTTGCTTCATTTTTTATTCCCCCCCACTCCTCCCACCCCTCTTTTTCCTCTATACAGTCCTTTTTGCCTCCGTTCTTGCCCCCCTCCCACCCCTCATTATGTGTCATCTTCCTCTTATCAGTGGGATCATTTGTCCTTTTGTTTTTAGAGATTAGTTTATCTCACTTAGCATGATATTCTCCAATTTCATCCATTTGCCTGCAAATGTCATAATTTTATCATTCTTTATGGCTGAGTAATATTCCATTGTATATATATACCACAGTTTCTTTATCCTTTCATCAGTTGAAGGGCATCTAGGTTGGTTCCACAATCTGGCTATTGTGAATTGAGCAGCAGTGAACATTGATGTGGCTGTATCTCTGTAGCATGCTGATTTTAAGTCCATTGGGTATAGGCTGAGGAGTGGGATAGCTAGGTCAAATAGTGGTTCCATTCCATGCTTTCTGAGGAATCTCCACACTGCTTTCCAGAGTGGCTGCACTAATTTGCAACCCCACCAGCAATGTATGAGTGTACCTTTTCCCCCACATCCTCACCAACAACTATTGTTGCTTTTGTTCTTGACAATCGCCCTTCTAATTGAGGTGAGATGGAATCTTAGTGTAGTTTTGATTTGCATTTCTATTATTTCTAGAGATGTTGAACATTTTTTCATATGTTTGTTGATTGCTTGTAGATCTTCTTCTGTGAAGCATCTGTTCATATCCTTAGCCCATTTTTTGATTGGGTTATTTGTATTCTTGGTGTAGAGGTTTTTGAGTTCTTTATATATTCTGGAAATTAGTTCTGTATCTGAAGTATGAGCGTCAAATATTTCTCCCACTCTGTAGGCTCTCTCTTCACATTGTTGATAGTTTCCTTTGCTGAGAGCAAGATTTTTAGTTTGAATCTATCCCAGTTATTGATTCTTGCTTTTATTTATTGTGCTATGGGAGTCCTGGTCCAAGGCCCTGTGGAAAATTCCCACTAGTTCTCTTAGCAGCCCAAGGAGGATGCTGACTACAAGCCAGTGGATGATATAAGAGCTTGATGATGGCATGAGGAACACAGCATCACATAGCATAACTCCAGATTGGAGCAAGCACAATGCTGAAAGGGCTATGATGAAAAGCTTCCAAGATGAATATTCAAAGAGGAAGAGCAAGGACATTTTGTTGGCACTGAATGAAGAAGGCTGTTGGTGCTGAAAGCCTACTTCAATGAAAAGACATTCTAAAACTTTTCAGCCACCATCATCTACTGTCAACTTCCACAACATGTCTTCAGGGTCAACATAGTGTACAAATACAGTTCTGTCCAGGCATTTCCATTCCTCTTGAGAGAAATCAATGGGCACCTCCCTGTATCTCAATGGATACTGAAATAAGTGTATAAATGGCACATTTGTCATGTGATCATTGAGAGCATTTTTAATCTGACACAATGAAAGTCAGGAAAACTGGCTCTCACAAATTGAGGCATGTCAATTATTCAATAAGATACTTTTTAAAGGAAGTATGGTTGCCTAATATATTACTCTGAGGAAAGAAGATGGCCTAAAATTTAAAAAAAAAAAGTGTATATGCTACACTTTTGTGAAATAAAATGTAAAATGAATGTAAACTTAAGAATATATATTTGGGGGTTATAATTAAATATTATAAAATATATTTTTCATAATTCTTAAAGAAGAAAGTTATAATGAGTTAGACGATTGCTTCCTAAGTTTTAATGAGCACAAATATGATTTGGATATGTTGCTAATAGGAAGACAGATTCAGAAGTCCTGGTATGGGATTTGGGTTTTAGAATATGTAGAACGTTTTCTAGTCATGCCAATATTACAGGTCTAAGAAATCTTCTTGAATAACAATGAGGTAGAACAGTAAAGGAAGTGTATATCGATGAATTTGTATTAAAATATTTTAAGTGGCCAGTGCATTTTGCTACAATTTGCAACAATAATAAGTAGCAACAAGAATTCATTTTGATTATTTCAAATATATATATATATATATATATATATATATATATATATATAACACTCAGAGTTTTTCATATCTTAATTCATATACCCCAAATAATCTATTGAGATTGGTAATTGTTTTATCTTTGAGGGAATTTTGTCAGACAGCCTGTTAATGTTATGCCTGAATTTTTGCAAGTCTGCCTGGCCTATAATTCATAAAAGGGAGCTTTAAAAAGTGTGAAATTAAAAGGAATTTTCAGAGCATTTATTGACAGTTACTATAACTGAGAAGAGTAAAGGAAACAAGTTGAGAAACCCATGAAATCAATATGATCAAATGACACATTTTAGCAAAAACATCACAATGGCAACTATTTATATAATAAAACAGACTTTTCCTGTAATTGTAAGTTCATATGTTCAATTGTATAAAATTATAAACCAACTTGGGGTTGATGCTTTGTTTTTCATGGAAGTACTGAGATATGCACATTAAAGAACTGAATATAAAGAGGTACAATTTCTAAGTCTTGTATTTTCTTTGATATTTTTTCACTTTTCATCTCTGGGCTATATTTTAGACTTCAAATGCACTTAGAAATAGGATTATTATACTGAAAATGTTGAAAGGTTATAATTTGTATGCCTTTGAGCTTCAGGAGGAATAAAATGAAATCATATAAAAATATGGTTTTCTTCTAACCTCCAGTTACAAAGACAATATAGTAAAAAAAATGGGGGGGTATATTTGTTCTCTAAAGCAAGTCATATATAAAGAGAAATTCAAAAGAAAAAAGTTTCTGTATAAAATTTGTTGGTTCATACAGATTATTTAGAAAAATTTTGAGGAGACACTTAATGAAAAAGAGAAACCTATTAACTTCTGGGAAGAACATGGAAAATAGATTTTGTAGAAAGTGTCAAAGTAAATAATAGGACACCATCATTGCTGCAGTATGCATGGCCACAATGAAATAAAATATAAAGAATTATGTCAATCTTCTTCAGATATAAGTTTTACTTGAAGCTTGATTTGTGTATGTTCCACACTTTGTAAGTACTAAAATGATAGTTCAATAGACACTTTACTATTCCAGAGAATGAGTTTCTTCATTTTTTTCTAGATTGCTGTAGTATATTGTATATCTTTCTAATACAAACTATGAGAAATTGACCATTATTTAATGAAAGAGATGCTGGAAGATTCAATATTAATGTCATCCATTATTGGCATGTAAAACTGAGAAAGATTCATTAACTGTGCTCATAGAATTTTGGCCCCATAGAAATAGAGAAAGCAATCATGAAGTTCATCTGGAAAAATAAGAGAACTGGAATAACTAAAGCTATCCTCAGCAGGAAGAGTGATGCAGGAGGTATCACAATACCTGACCTTAAACTGTACTATAGATCAATAGTAACAAAAATGGCATGGTATTGGCACCAAAACAGATGGGCAGATCAGTGATACAGAATAGAAGACACAGAGACAAACCCACATAAATACAATTATCTCATACTAGATAAAGGTGCCAATAACTTACAATGAATAAAATATAACCTCTTCAATAAATGATACAGAAATCCCTATGCATTAAAATGAAAATTAAAACACTATCTCTTACCCTGCACAAGATTCAACTCAAAATTGATCAAGGA
This sequence comes from Sciurus vulgaris, assembly GCF_902686455.1. Lineage (NCBI taxonomy): Eukaryota > Metazoa > Chordata > Mammalia > Rodentia > Sciuridae > Sciurus > Sciurus vulgaris. The sequence goes on along the minus strand of NW_027632463.1, from coordinate 1,458,920 downwards.
CCTGGGTATTAGACTGGAGACCCTTCACCAAACAGAAGAAAAAGTAGGCCCAAATCCCCTGCATGTTTGCTTAGGAACAAACTTCCTTAACAAGATCCCCATAACACAAGAAATGAAAGCAAGAATCAATAAATGGGATGGATTCAAACGAAAAAGTTTTTTTTTTTTTCTCAGCAAAGAAAACAATTAATAATGTGAATAGAGAAAATCTTTTTCCATGTACACTTCAGACAGGGCACTAATCTCCAAAATTTATAAAGAACTTAAAAAGTGTTATACCAAAAATACAAAGAACCTAATCAGTAAATGGACTAAAGACCTGGGCAGACACTTGACATAAGAAGATATACAAGTGATCCACAAATACATGAAAAAGTATCCAACCTCTTTAGTAATTAGATAAATGCAAATCAAATCAACCTAATAGTTCATCTCATTCTAATTAGAATGGCTATTACCAAGAACACAAGCAATGATAGGTGTTGGTGTGAGGAAAAAGGCACACTCATCCATGCTGATGGAGTTGCAAATGGGTGCAGCTACTCTGGAAAGCAGTATGGAGATTCCTCAGAAAACCTGGAACAGATCCACCATTTGGCCCAGGTATCCCACCCTTAGGTTAATAACCAAAGTACTTAAAATTAGCATACTACAGTAATGCAGCCACATCTATGTATATACCACCTCAATTCACAATAGATAGATTGTGGAACCAATCTAGATGTCCTTCAGTGGATGAATGGATAAAGAAACTGTAGTATCAAATGACTTAAATCAGCATACTACAGAGATACAGCACATCAATGTTCATAGCTGCTCAATTCACAATAGCCAGTTTGTGGAACCAACCTAGATGCCCTTCAATTGATGAATGGATAAAGAAACAGTGATATACACACCATGGAATATTACTCAGCCAAAAGAATAATAGAAATATGGCATTTGAAGGTAAATAGATGGAGTTGTAGAATATCATGCTAAGTGAAATAAGCCAATCAAAAAACCAAAGGCCAAATATTTTCTCTGATAAGTGGATAATGATATATAATGGGGCTTGGGGTAGGATGTGGGGTAAGAGAAGAATGGAGAAACTGGATTGTGTAGAGCAAAATGAGAGTAGGGGAGGGGGTGGGAGAAGGAAAGATAGCAGAAAGAGACAGTGTTACCCTCTGTATATGTATGATTACCTGAATGGTGTGAACCTACATTGTGTACAACCAGAGAAATGAAAATTTGTACCCCATTTGTGCACAAATAATAAAAATACAGTCTGTAAAAATTTGAAAAAAATAAAAAAAAAAACAAAAACCATAGTCATCTATCCATGGGAGACTGGTGCCAGGACTCTCCCCAGATTCTATAATCTGTGGATGCTCAATTCCTTTATATAAAATGGTGTAGGATTTGCATCTAACTTACATAGATCCTCCTTCACACTGTAAATCATCTCTGATTACTTACAAAACCTAATACAATGCAAGTGCTACATAAACAGTTGTTATACTCTATTGTTTAGAGAATAATGGAAATAAAATTAACTATACATGTTCAGTAGAGATGTATTTTTTTTCTGAATATTTTCAATCCTCAGCTGGTTCTACATATGAATGCAGAATCCACAGGTACAGAAGGTCAGCTGGATATTCTTTACCTCCAAAAAGGGACACACATGTAAAAATAGGATCTTATAATCTTATAATAGTAACAAATGATGTCACAGCCTAATTCCTTCATATCCTCCACTAGAGATGATAAGTGCTGTTCTCATAGACAAAGTGGTAAGTCCCAACTGCCACCATGATGTACTTCCCTCATGTACATCGATGGCAAACAACAGCATGTTACTTCCTAATTTTCTCCTCTTGTGATATATTTCAGCTAGATTTGTCTACAGAAATGTACAGAACAAAGTGAAGCAAAAAATAAATCCAGAAATGCAACATTTACTAAAAATTAGTGGTACTGGTACTGCAGTGACAGTTTTCACAGCCTGTTTCCAACAGAGCTGATTAAAGAGTTCTAAGCTGTTAAAACATATGGAACAGTCATGGGCTGCTACGGTTTGGATTGGGAATGTACCCCAAAGGCCACGTGTTAAAGGCTGTTCCCCAGAGTGGCATTATTGGCAGGTGGTGGGACCTTTAACAGGTGGGCCTACTGAAGGTCTTCCAGTCCTTGAGGGCATGCCCTTGAGGGGCAGAGTGAAACCCCAGCTTCCATACTGGAGAGGAGCTTTGATCTGCCACGCATGTCATGCCATTATGTGCTGCTTTGCCACAGACCCAAAATCAAGGAATCCAACTGATCATGAACTGAAACTCCTTAAACTGTGGCCCAAACAGACCTTCTCTCCTTATGAGTTGATATCTCAGGTGTTTGCTTCAGTGAGAGAGCCAGTGGACTAACACATGGGCTCACGTTGTCTTTCTCTCACACAAACACACGCACACAGTTGCCTCGATACTTTGGAATTACAACCAAAGAGAAAAATTCTGTTGTTTCTAAGCCTGAATCTGCTGCTTGGCACATAAAGGGATCAACACAGAAAGACACACTCACCAGGGCTTCCTATGCGCTTGTAGTGGTAGGGATTCATGCAGACTTCCTTCTGCTTGAAGCCAAAAGGGAACTTGCAACACTCCAGGGGTTTCAGCTCATGGTGGCTCTGAAGATCTGGCCAGGGCCACACGCGGCAGTAAATGACGTGAGGCAGGGTCTTCCGGCTGGAGACCTGCAGCCTGCCGTCCAGCGGGCAGGGGATGGTGACACAGTGACTGGGCTGCCCAGGGCAGCTCAGGGCCTTCTCCAGCTCCTCCATGGCTCCCTTCTTCTTCTTCAGTCTTTTCACCAATGCAGCAACAGCCTTTTCTGACCATTTTTCTTCTTCGTCACACTGTTTCCACCCGAGAAGTCTCTTCATGGCTAGACTTGTGAAGGAAAACAAACTCATCATAATGACGGTGCTGGATACACACTCTGGGATGTGGTGAAATACAGGGGTCTCCCCATGTAAAGGGGCAGCAAAGGAGATCACGGTTTATTTACATAGGATTCTCTGTAGCTTCTTAGCAGTCCTAACGGGTAGAAATCACTATTGCTGCTGTTCTAGAACGTGATCCAAAGTCAGCACCTAGAAAAGAAAAAAAGGGGGAGATGTTTAGAATCACACAACCATAATTAACTTAATTACTATGTGACAGGTGACTATTTTAAGTACTTTTATGTACAGAAGGTACCTGGCTTACAGTGATTCAACTTTACAGCTTTTCTATTATGCAATGGTTTTACTGGGATGGAGCCCTGTCCTAAGTCATGGAGCATCTGTCCCAGTTTCCCAAGGACTGAATGGCATTCCCCTGAAATTCACATACCAAAGCCCCAGCCCCTGGTGGGACTCTGGATGTGGGCCTCTAAGGAAGTATTTAGGAGCAAATAAAGTCAGTAGGCTGGCACCATACTCCAACAGGATTGACGGTCTTGTAAGAGGAAGAAGGAGATCCCCAACACCTGTGCCCAAGAACTGTGGAAGGGCTGTGTGAGCAAAGAGCATGAAGGCAGCCATCTGCAAGCCAGGTAGACAGCCCTCACCAGAAGACTGTCCAGACCCTCCATCCTGCACTTTCCAGCCTCCAGAAGTGAGAGAAAATAAATTTCTGTTTAAACCACCCAGTTTAAGGTATGGAGACCAGTGCAGAACTGTACATAATATTAAATCCTTTTAAAATCCTTTGAGACAGGTGATGAAACTGCTGCCATTTTGCAGATGAGTAAACTAAGGCAGTATAAAAGTTGTATGTCACTTTTTTTAATGTAAGCATTGGGATAGAAACAAATAACACCTTACTGTAAATAAATCCAAATTCTCAACTGATACTGTGATGTCTCTACTGAGATTCATTTGTAACCCCTAAAATATACATACCTCAATCAGCAAAAACTGAACTCAATGAAAGCAGTAAAAATACATCAATCTGAACACCTCTGATTTATTTAAGCTATATAAACTTAGCCTGTTAGGCTGTTTTCAGTAAACACGTCTGTCTACAGGAAATAGGGCAAGTGATGTAGGACATTAATCCTTGCTTTCACACTGACATGAAATGGCACTGCCATTAAAAAGATGAAGCACATGCTGACATGCTATGCCAAAGCCTACAGTCAAATTGTCTCACTGAGCTTTCCATCTAAGCTGCTCCAGATGAAGACAGAAGAGCTGAGGCAGGTTAGGAGACTCACTTTGACTAAGATGGGGTAGCAGCTAGTACCAGACTCACCACTTCCAAAAACACCACCAAATCAGAAAACAAAATGTCCAGCTTTTTAGAGGCACCACAGAAAAACTAAGAAAAATTTTAAAAGAGTTAAGAATTTTTTTAAAAAATTTAAAGAGCTAAGATCCTAGAGAGAAGGAATAAGCAAAGAAGTGAGCTGAATACCTTCTCTTCTTTTCCTCTCCAGGCATTTGCCAAAGCCTGTTTTAGAGAGCCACCAGGGAAACAGAAAGCAGCTATAAAGAAGCTAAGAAACTAAGCAGGGCCCCCAGCAGCCCAGTAATGCTAATATTTAAAAACGTGTGGGTGAGTGTCGACCAGGAAAGAGGAGTCCTGGTGAATACTCTGGCTTCCAGCAGAGTCTCCTGCAGGTGAAGGCTCAGTGCAAAGCCAAAACAGAACAGGAGCAGTCTGCACAGCACCAGAAGCCCAGAATGATCCTCAACCCTGACTGGGTCAAGGTGATGAATGTCACCCTCTAACAGCTGGACAAAGAAATGCAATACACCTCCTGAGGGAGAAGACATCATCTTCAGCCTCTACAAGGTTTTATTCACAATGTACAGCATCAACCAAAAGCTACCCAGGCATCCAGGAGGCAGGAACAGATGATCAAAACAAACAGAAAAGAAACTGACCTGAAAGGCCAACAAATTTCACAGTGAAACTGCCAAATACAGAGTTGAAAATGTCAAAAATTATTGACTGATATGCCAAGGAAAAAGAAGAGTGAGAATTTTAAGAGAACTCCAATTCATAAAAAACAAATAAATTAAAAATTCTAGAACTGAAAAATAGCTAGTGAAGACTTTAAACAGGAAGACTTAAGGTTACCAAAAAAAAAAAAAAGAAAAGAAAAAAAAAGTTCGTGATCTGAGAGAACAATAAAAAAATGTCTTGAGTTCAAGAGGGAAAATAAGAAAATAAAGAGACATAATGGATGCATTAAAAAGGTCTAGCACTCCAAGGGTTTTCCAAAATTGATAGTAGACTCTAGTCATAGATGTGTGAAACAAAAATACAAGTCTATATGTTTCAATGTGTCATCTCACAGTAAAATATCTAAAAATCTAAGATAAAACTCTTTAAAAGACATTATATTTCATATAAGGTTGAGAGCTATCATTCAACAGAAACAATGGAAATAAGACAATGAAAGGACATCTTTAGCATGGCAAATGTAAATAAATAGTAGGTGACTTAAAACTGGATTCCAGCAGACTAGATCTAAAAGAAACATGTAAGTTCTTTGGGCAGAAGGGAGAAGAATTCAGAAAGAAGTAAGGAACTACTGAAAATAATGAGGATCTCCAAAAGGGTAAATAAAGGTTAAGTCTAAAACAAATACTGATTTCACACAACAATAATATAAATATTTTGTGTTATTTAAATATATGTATAATTAAAATGCAAAAAAGCAAAACAAACAAGAAAGCAAAACAAGTTAAATAAAGTCAGTGCTCTAAGTTTCTTGTATTCTCTAGACCACGGTAAAGCATTATTTATAATTGCCACTAAAAGTTATAAATTCAAGAGGAGAATGAAGGAATGGGAGGGAGGATAGGTAAGGAAAGACAGTGATTGCATCTGACCTAACTTTACTATGTACATATACGAATACACCACAGTAAATCTCACCACATCCAAAAGAATGGGGTCCTAATTAGAATAAGATATATTCCATGCTTGCATAATTATGTCAAAATGGATTCTGCTGTCATGTGTGTTAACTAAAGAAAAAACAATTAAAGAAGGGAGGGCTGGAGTTGTGGCTCAGTGGTAGAGCACTTGCCTAATGTGGAAGGCACTAGGTTCAATTCTCAGTGCTGCATATAAATAAATGAATAAAATAAAGGTCCATCAACAACTAGAAAAACATTTTAAAAAATAAAATGTATAAAAATGAGGGAGCTAGGGATACGGTTCGGTGGCAAAGTGTCTCCATGTTCAATCCCCAGTGCCAAAAAATAAATAAGTAAATAAATAATAATAATCCAAGTGTCAAGAGAAAAAGGGAACAAATAATAGATGACAAATAGAAAATAGTTATGATTTAGTTCCAATTCCCAAAGTATCAATAATTACTTAAATACAAACAGACTAAACTACAGCAACTGCAAGGTGGAACTGGGTGGGGAACACCACTTCACGGTGCTGTCCTCACAAGAGACACAGATTAAACATAAGGACACAGGAAGATTGAAAGCCAAAGAGGATGGAAAAAGCTACCTAATGTATATTCTAACCAAAAAGCTGGCACAGCGAGTTATCCATTCAGAGAAAATAAAATTTTAAGGCATCTCACCCAAGATTGAAAGGGGGAGGGTACAACATTTCATATGTTAAGGGTTGACCCACCACATAGTCATCTCAACCTCCAGTTTATGTGCAAGTGATAATGGCCTCTATAAACATAAAGCAAAACCTGAAAGATTCAAAATGACAAACAAGCCCACAATCCAGGAGGGAGATTAAAATATTAACTGAGAAAACAAGCAAACAAAAATTGATACATATAGAAGAGAGACATGATTGAAGAGTTGTTCAACTTCAAGTTCACAGATCACTGTTAGGGTTTAGATATCTGATGTCCTCCACAAAAACTGATGTGTGAGACAGTTCAAGACAGTTTAGAGGTGAAATGACTGGTTAATGAGAGCTTTGACCCAATTAGTGCATTAATCTGCTGATAGGGATTAATTTGGTGGTTAACTGTTGGCAGGTAGGTTGTGGTTGGAGAAGGTGGGTTGCTGGGGGTACGCCTCCGAGGTATGTTCTGTCCTGGTGATCAAGCTTCTTCCTTCTCTGCCTCCTGGCTGTCATGTTCTGAGCTGCTTTCCTTCTGCACACCTTTCCACCATGATGCTCTACATCACCATGGTCCCAAAGCAATAGAATTAGCCATCTATGAACTGACGTTTCTGAAACCGTGAGCCCCAAATAAGCTTTTCCTCTTCCAAAACTGTTTTTGTCGTGCCTTTTGGTCACAGTGATAATAAAGTTGACTAAAACAATCACTGTACCCCAAAACTGTAGAATACAAAATATTTTCAAATACACAAAGAATACTTGCCCAAGTTGACCACATATCAAGCAAATCTCAACATACATCAAAGAAGTAAAATCATTTAATTACTAAGATTCTTTAATTTTTTTCTCTTTTTTTTTGGTATCAGGAATTGAACCCAGGGACCCTTAACCACTGAGGCACATCCCCATCTTTTTTTATGTTTTATTTAGAGACAGAGTCTTACTAAGTTGCTTAGGGGCTCCCTAAGTTGCTGAGGCTTGTTTTGAACTCATAATTCTCCTGCCTCAGGCCCCCAAGTTACTGGGATTACAGGTGTGCACCACTACACCAGGCTCCTTTAATCTTAATTTAAGAAACCAACGAAAATATTATCATTGAAAACAACCACACTTTTTAAACTATGAGTCAAGGAAGATATTACAGTGGAGACAAAATATTTTTAACTGAATGAGTATAAAAATGACACATCAAAAATTGTAGGATGTGAATTGAGCTGTTATTAGAGGGAAATTGCAGCTTAAATGCATACATTAGGGGGAAAAAAACTTTTCAGTATTCTATGTATCTTCCACAAGGGGGGAAAAAGGAATACTAAATCAAACCTAAAGAAAATACAAGTAAATGAGAACAGAAACTTTTCTTCTAAAGTAGACTACAAAAAACCCTGTTAAAATCAAAGTTGGTCCTTTGAAAATACTAATAAAATTGGATAAATCCTTAGCAAGACTAATCAATAAAAAAGAGAAGGCACAGATTACCAATAACAGGAATGCAATGGCAGAAATCATTACTGAGTCCTAAATTTAACAAGATGATTATGAACAACTGTAAATTGCATAATTGTGTAGGCTTGCAACCCTATGTCTGTTACAGGATGGCAATCTACACATCCCTTCCTCACTGGAAACGGTGACTGAGGGATTCTTCCAATTCCCCTTTCTTTGGAGTCTGGAAGTATACCTGGCACAAAGCACATCCTCAATAAATGTCTGATGTACTATTTTAGCCCTCTAAAGAACTAAGAAAGCAAAATGTAAAGGCTCAACTTTATTCAGTAGGTTACAAGAGGCAAGTTTTCTATTTTAAAGAAAAGAGTTTTACCAAATTTATGAATTATTCTGAGGCTGGTATTCTTGCTTTTAACAGGAAAGATAAAAAAAAATCAGGCTATTATCAAAAGTCACACTTGGTCAGAGTGTACCCACTGGTATGGTAATTTACTTTTTACTATAGATTGGTTTTGCACAAGAACCAGAAAGACAACTTCTCTTCAGACACCAGTAACAATTCATAGAGGAACTGTATTTCTTCCTGTACTGTACCTCGTCTTTTAGTCCCCAAACAGTTTTTTAACCAATGATTTTCAAATAGAGGGGGTAAATTATCAAAATCACTTAGGGCAATGTCCAATTCTGATGGTAGTTTGTTATTATATGAGGGGAGTCTACTGGGGGTGATGTAATAAGAAGCAATACTTCAGTCCCTTGTTTTAAGTATTCTAATTGAGAATCACAAACCTGTGTTAAGTGCCTGCCAGACACAGAAACAAAGAGATCCAACATCCTGAAGGAGCTAACTAATGATTCAGTGGAAGAGCCAGGGTGTGAACAGCCGACTCCCACAAAGCAAACCGCTATCTTGCCTGCTGACTCCAAAGCATTGTACTGAAATGATTTATCAGGCCATGTCTAGGACCTTGGACAGAAGACCTTGTTAGTACCAAGGTCAACCATGAGCACAGAAAGAGAAAAAAATGTCCATGTACTGTGGATTTGTATGCTGCTCACTGTGATACAGTGTGATAAACTGTAAAACAAGTACAAACAATGATGAGGTCTGCATGTTTGTGTCCCCATCCCCACCATGTCTATGCTGAAATTAGAACTCCCGAGGTGATAGTCTAGGAGGTGGGGTCTCTGGGAGGCTTAGGTTATGAAAGAAGACTTCTCTCAGATGGGATGACTGCCCTACAAAAGACCCCAGAGAGATGTCTCTGCTCTTCCACTTGTGAGATTGCAACGGGAAGAGGCCATCTGCCTAGAAGGAAAGAAGGCGCCTCACCAGACACGCACTCTGCCAGAGCCTTGATCTTGGACTTCCACCTCAAGAACAGCAAGAAGTGAACTTCTGTTGTTTGTGAGCCACCCAGCCTACCGCATTTTGTTACAGCAGCCCACGTGGACTAAGGCAAATCTAATACAGTGCAGAAAAGACCGATTAATTCTAGGAAGTTTTTCCAGAGGGGAAACATCAGGTAGGCCTTAAGGGATGAGCAGAATTTTGCAAAAATGACAGAACTCACAGTGTGAGCACCCATTCCACTATGGACACAGTTTCATACCTCACATTACTGACTACTTTGGCCTCACCAATAAACTCTGAAGTAAAGGCTGCTGTTCACCCTAAAGTGAAATATTAAAAAGTTAAATATCTGGTTCAAAGTTACATACAGAGTTGTAAGTGGCAGAGCCAATATCTGAATCCATTTTGCCTGATTCTAGAACCTGGGGTTTTAAACAACCTTTCTAACCCAATACCTTCCAGCAAACAGGTGATAACAATGACAGGCTTAATCTGGGTGGAAATGATACAAAGCTAGTATGAAGGACAGGGGCATGACCAGAAAGGGTCTGTGAAGCATCTCTCCTGTGGACAAACTGAGGTCTTAAATCAGTGTACCAGTGTGATTCAGTGTATGTTTCAGGAAGACATTAAGGTAATTCTTCAATATAGGGGGGCTTCTCCACACAAGGAGGAAAATAAAAAAAAAAAAATTAAAATTTTCACCTCACAAAACTGGAAGTGCCAGATGGACAGTAAATAACTGAATGCCATTTGCAAAGTGAAAAGATCATAAACCTGCATATAAACCTGTATATAAATGTGCATAGACAAAATGAATAAATACTGATGACTGATTTTTACCTACGTGATTTAAGCATGTTTTATAAACAAATCAAAGATGTAGCCTACCTTGCATAAGGTACTCAAATGAACCCATGATATTATGGCCTTGGCAAGATAGCCAATATTTTCTGTCCCTTTTTATACTTCCTGCCTTAGTTTATGTCCATAGTGAAGTGACCATATCAGTCTAAATTGCCAAATAAATACATGAGTCAGCAAACAGAGATTTTCTTCCCCCTTGTCCAAATACAAACACTTCACATGGATGGAAAAGAAAGCACCTGTCCAGAAAAGAACCACCATCTCCCCACTCCCACAGCCCTGTAAAATAGGAACTTTGTTCCAGAAGAAATTTACTCTAAGGAAATATTATAAAGTGAAAAGGGAAGAATGTTTCACACAATGATTTTCATGAGACAATGATTTACAACAGAAGAAAACAGAAATTCTAACAATCAGAAAATAGCTGTGAACTATGTGAATCCACTCAATGGAATAATGTGGAGCCCTTAAAATTATGTTCACAAAAACTAAATAATAATTTTGAAAAGGGTTTGGGGTGTAGCTCAGCAGTGAAGTGCTTGCCTGGCATGTAAGAGACCCTGGCCTCCATCCCTAGCATCATACACACACAAACAAAAAACATCCTTTGTAGCCAAGCTTGGAAGTGCACACCTGTAATCTCCACAACACAGGAGGCTGAGGCGTAAGAATCACAAGTTTGAAGTCAGCCTCAGAAATCAAGTGAGACCTTCTCCTCCCTCTCAAAATAAACAAAAATAAAAGGACTAGGTGTATAGCTCAGTGGTAAAGCACCCATGGAGTTCAATCCCCAGTACCAAAAAATTAAAATAAATAACTTGGAAAAAACTATAAGCAAAATTTAAATGGAATATGTGACATGAACAACTATGTAAATAAACTAAAATAACAGTGGCTGAGTCTGGAAGATCAATTCTCTCTACTTTTCTAAACTTGTCCAAGTATTTAGTGAAAAATTTTAATTTTTTTTTTAAGTCCTGCTATGCCAACATTTGCTAATTATAAAACACACACACAAAGCAATTCATGAGCTGAAGTCACATACACACTCTACTCAGAAGTCAGGTTGACTTCCCCTGAGCTCCAGCACTGGAAGTAATAATGATGCAGTTTAAGGCTGGGTTCTAAGTTAGAAGCCTCTCCCATGGAGTCTCACCCAAGAGGAGGATTTCTATTAGGTCTGCTGGAAGACGTTCTTATAATACCTAGAAGATGTTCTTATAATGCTCCTCCTTAGATACAGTATTCATTATTGTTAAGAAGAAAAAAAAATCAAGGAATTTTTAAATACTTCTAAGAGCTGTGTAAACAGCTTCATATTTAAAGAACGTATTTAAAGAATTAGCCATGGCATTCTCTCCACCATGGCCTCATCAAATAAAGAAGCACATAATTATCCAACTGTGTGAGTGACAACGATACACTCTCCACCACTCCACACCTTACAGATCCCAGCTTCCCACAGGAAGTTCTAAAGGACAATTATTCTAACTTTTATCTGAAGGTACAGTTGGCCCTCAATGCCCATGAGTTCTGTACTTGTGGACTCACCCAACAGTAGATAGAAAAGAAAGAAAAAACTACATGTGTTCACCATATATATGCTCACTAAACAATACTATTTGCACAGCACTTACATTGAATGAGGTATTACAGAGATAAGTTAAAGTGTAGGGAATGAGGAGCATGGGTTACCTGCAAACCTAGGCCATTTTATGTAAGGAACTCAGGCATGCATATTTTGGTATCCTTGGGGATCCTGGACCCAACCACCCACAGATGCCAGAGGATGACTGAAGCTTTAAGATAAAGATGAGAGGAGAGGAAAGCAAAAAATGGCCAACACTCTATCAGCTTCAGCGAGCGGCTGTTTTACGATTCTTGCACTGGTATGGAAACCAGGCAACTAGACAGGATGAATGAGTCCATTAAATACTGAGGACACAATTATTCAGTAAGATAAAACATGGATGCAAAATATGACTAGGGAACAAAAACCAGACTCCTACCTTATAAAAAAGGCACTGAGCGAAGATGACTGGCCTGCAGTCACTGAGGCAAGGGGCTCACCTTTCCCCTCACTTGCTCTTTGGTTCACTACTCTGACTTAAGTAAGGGTAAGATATCATGGCATAAAGACCAAAAGAATTAAGAAACAAAAACACATGTAATAGATTAATTTGCTTTGAGACTGTTTAACAGCTGGATAAGTTATTCAAGAAAAACAGACAAGTTCATACTAACTCAATAAACCAATTGAACACATGTGCCCAGGCTTATGCCAGGGAGCTACCTTCTTAAACAGACTGATCTTACAACTACCTAGAAAAAGCAAGACCTGCGCTCCTACAGCAGATGCACAAGGAGCTTCACAGTGCTAATGAGCCAACTATTGAATTTTGTAGTTCAGTGTTTTAACCCTTCTGCCGTATGCTTGCTAGATGCCACACAGATGTAAAACACCTCAGGGTAGGAGGTAAGTTGCACAAAGTGATCAGTGGTGATATGAATTAGCACTGTGGAAAGGTATATGTGATCTAGCCTAGCATCCAATTTTAGGGAGGGTTCAAGAATGATTAAGTTAATTCCTGCCACCTAAAATACTTAAATTAAAACATAAAAAAGGGTCAAATGGGGGGCTGCAGATATAGCTCAGTTGGTAGAGTGCCTTGCATGCACAAGGCCCTGGGTTCAATTCCCAGCACCACAAAAAACAAAAACACAAAAAGGGTCAAAGGGGAACATATCAAGGGACCTATAATGCAACTTCCATTACTGCTTGATTTCACTTAGGTACTGAAGTCAGCTGTGTAATTCTAACAAAAGGAGAACTGTCAAAACAGATTATGAGTCCCAAGGTTTTTTCCAGAGACATCCCAAATTTCCTGACACAGAAATCACAGACTAACAGAAGACTATACTACAATGGGGATTCTCACAGGACTGCATCCTGTACCCAGCAGTGGAACATGTGACCCAATTCTGGGTGCATGGGATAATGGATGGGAGTGTACTCTTTCATTAATCAGTTCAGCTACATGATCAAAAACTTCATTTAACAAAAGAGACTGAATATAAAGAGGTACAATTTCTAAGTCTTGTATTTTCTTTGATATTTTTTCACTTATCATCTCTGGGCTATATTTTGACTTCAAATGCACTTAGAAATAGGATTATTATACTGAAATATTGAAAGGTTATAATTTGTATGACTTTGAGCTTCAGGAGGAATAAAATAAAATCATATAAAAATATGGTTTTCTTCTAACCTCCAGTTACAAAGACAATATAGTAAAAAAAATGGGGGGGTGTATTTGTTCTCTAAAGCAAGTCATATATAAAGAGAAATTCAAAAGAAAAAAGTTTCTGTATAAAATTTGTTGGTTCATACAGATTATTTAGAAAAATTTTGAGGAGACACTTAATGAAAAAGAGAAACCTATTAACTTCTGGGAAGAACATGGAAAATAGATTTTGTAGAAAGTGTCAAAGTAAATAATAGGACACCATCATTGCTGCAGTATGCGTGGCCACAATGAAATAAAATATAAAGAATTATGTCAATCTTCTTCAGATATAAGTTTTACTTGAAGCTTGATTTGTGTATGTTCCACACTTTGTAAGTACTAAAATGATAGTTCAATAGACACTTTACTATTCCAGAGAATGAGTTTCTTCGTTTTTTTCTAGATTGCTGTAGTATATTGTATATCTTTCTAATATAAACTATGAGAAATTGACCATTATTTAATGAAAGAGATGCTGGAAGATTCAATATTAATGTCATCCATTATTGGCATGTAAAACTGAGAAAGATTCATTAACTGTGCTCATAGAATTTTGGTCCCATGGGAGAGGTACAGGTCAAGTCCAAAGCCATTGATGGGAAAGATGAAGAATGATTGACTCTCAGAGCATGGGTTTCTAGCTAAAATCTGTTCCTTGCTCACTGTGTCAAATTTTTCTCCCAGTCCTCTCAGGCTGATTCTCTAGGTTAATATTTTGGAGATCATGTTTACCATAGTAAAGGAAATAATGTACTAAACCCAGTGGCAGTGTTGACAAGTTTCCCAAATTACATTTGGCTCAGGCTTTTGCAGAGAAGGAGGAGACAGGGAAAGAAGGTGCTGGCACAAAGTTATGGCTTGGCATAGGGCTGTGGAAGGTTCAGAGTAACTAGAGGCCCAGAAGGCAGAATACACCTGGATAGCAAGGAACTCCTGTGGCCATGAGAGTCTGCAATGCCCATACCAGGTATAGCACACCAAATACATCATGCATGAGCAGATGGAGTCATGGGGAATGAAAAACACTTGCCTAACCTCTCTTCCATGTTAGACTGACCCAGCCCCATTAAGCACATAGTGGACAGCATGTGAAAGTGATGGTCAGGGTAGCACAGAGTTGGACAGGGCATCATGGCAGATACACTCCATCTGATTTCTGGGGTGAGCTGGTTCATTCCCATCCATAAAAGCCTTGTGACATTCACAGAGCTGAAGGATATATTGCTGGTTGAGAACTTTGGAAAGCTTCCTCTAGTGAGTCTGGGCAGAGGTGGCAATGTAGGGGTGGCGACTGCCTTGAGAAAGCAGCTGAGAAATGGATGAATTGGTGTTTCAAGAGACTTCAGAGTCGATGCCTGGTCTGATAAGAATCATGATTCAATGCTCCAACTTCAAGCTAATTTGCCAAATGAGATACTTCCATCCTAAACTCTCTATGCAGCAGAGAAAACAGGCCTTCCCAAGACTCAAGGGGATAAAAAGTGGCCAAGAAAAGAAAGATATGATCTCCCAGAATGCAATGGAGGATGTCTCTTCTAATTACTTTCTTTCAAATATTTAAGTTACCACAGGCAATGAGTGTAATGCTCTTTTTAATGAGAATTTTATTGATTATTGATTTCATTGGAATGAAGTATCCAGAAGAAATGTGGTAATGGAAGTATGATTTACTTCTTTATCGATACTTAATCACTCAACAATAACAGCAATGCAAATCTAGGGCTCTAATACATTCACATGTCAAAAAGAAAATATGCTCAACACTACAGGTCATGAATCCATCACATGAATAAAACTGAAGTCTAAAAATTGAGGGGAAGCTCCTAATATAAATGCTACAAATTAACTATTATGAGAAGGAAATAAAGTAGTTCAAGACCTGTTAACACAAAAATAATAGTAGGGAAGTAAAAGTTTGCAAGTAAAAAATGCATTGTATTTTGGAAAGAAAATGCAAATCCTGACATGGAACAGACTTGAAAAACAGCTACATATGCTTTCTTCTTCTCTGGTCTTCTTTCTCAGGAGTGATTAGCTTCAATTCAAATCTACCTCTTGAAAATCTGCCTCTAAATGCATCAGAACATCAGAACACATGGACCTTCATGGACCTCATTTTGTATCCTGAAGATTAGTTTCAGGTTGAAGACATGGAACTCAGGTGTTTCTTCTACCTAATTTTATTGATACAGTTTAAATGAGAAAGTACCCAATATGATGTGAGTAAAAGTAGTCAAATTCAGTGTGTTTTTGTTTATATTGTTTTGTACTATGTATTGATCCCAGGGACAATTTAGTGATTTACCACTGAGCTACATAGATAACACACCTTATTTTTTTCTGAGGCAGGGTTTTACTAAATTGTCAAAGCTAATCTCAAGCTTTTCATTCTCCTTCATTATCCTCCTGAGTAGCTGGAATTACAGGTGCACATGAACATGCCTGCCCAAAGTCAGAACTTCTAAGAGGAAACAAATATGTAAAGCACTTACAAAATATACCTCAAGATGAAAAGAACAAGTATCTATCTCTTTCAGAAAACATGAATGTCATTTTGTTTTTATGTCCATAGTAATAATTTACTTAATAAATAATAAATCTTATGTGAATAATTCTAGGATTTGTCATGTGCTATGATATACATCATTGTTTTGGCCAGCTATTTTGTTCCTGTGACTAGAAGATCTGACCAGAACAATTTTAAAGGAGGAAAAATTTATTTGAGGACTCATGATTTCAGAGGTTTTAGCCCATAGAAGACTGGCTCCATTTCTTGAGGTTTGAAGTAAGGCTGAACATCATGGTGGTAGAGTGTGGCAGAGGCAAACATTGCACATTGCTATCAGAAAGCAGAGAGAGAGAGAGAGAGAGAGAGAGTCTCCACTCCCCAGATAAAAAAAATATAAACTCCAAAGCCACATTCCAGTTCCAGTCTCCTCCAGCTACACCCTACCACTTCAGTTACCACTGAATTAATCCCTATTAGATGATTTAATATCAGATTAAGACTCTCAAAACTCAATCATTTCTACTATGAACTTTCTTGCATTGTCTCACAAGTCAGCTTTTCAAGGATACCTCACATCCAAACCATAATATTTGACCCATGTCTCCCAAAAACTCACAGTCATCTGACAATGCAAAATACATTTAGTTCATTTCCAAGAGTCCCCATAGTCCCAAGAGTTCCAAGAATACTCAAATTCAAGTCCAAAGTCTTGCTCAAGGCAATCCCATATTGTGAGCTCCTGTAAAAGTAAAAGAAATTTATAAATATCCAGCATATAAATGTTCTGAGTAAACATTTCCATTTACAAAAATATGAACATAGAAAGAAGGAGTGGGACCAAAGCAGAATTGAAATCCAGTTGGACGAGCAGGTACTTTAGCTGCACTTGCACAATCTTGGTCATATGGCATTGCGATGTTTTCCCCAAAGGGCTTGTGTAGCTCCACCCCTGTGGCCATGTATTTTGCAGCTCAATTGGCCTTCATGCTGGCTTGTCACTCTTCTATTACTGCAGGTTTCCTAAGACAATATCCCATGTTTCTGGTCACAGAGATGTCCACTGCTGCTTTGACTGTCTCCTGACATCTCCACAGTTTATCTGCTCAGGGGTTGCCTGCAGGGATTCCAACTGTGCTGCACATTTCCTGGCTTCCAAGGTCTTCCTTTGAAATCTTAGTGGAAGTTTCCCTGACCCCCTACTTCCAGCATTCTGCATTCCTGCAGAACCAGCAACTTGTGGTTGATTCCAAAGTCTGCTGCCATCTTGAACAGTAGCCTGACCTTCCCGGGACCTTTCTGCAATAGCCCCTGAAGGTCTTAGTAGTTGAGCACATTGTAAAAACTTCCTATGTTCCCTTGTGCAAGAAGTGTGCCCCACTAGTCCCTTCTCAAGAGAATTTCAATTTCACTCCCTTGAGCTTGAGATGGAGGTGGTATTTTGGGATCTTGAATTGCCCTCAAGCCACCTTTCTCATCAGTTTTAGACATAGTTTTTAGCATTCCTTTAGTGGCAGTAATATCTTTAACAACTGCAACGTCCTTAAACATAATTTTAAACTTGCCTCTCAATTTCATGTTTTTAAAATCTTTCTGCTCTGATCTTTCGTCCTGATTATCCCAATAAATTTGGCTAAAAGAATTCACAATATATTTGCTACATCCTAAATGCTATGCTGCCTACACATTTCTTCCATAAGAATAAGAAGCCCATTGTTTTCAAAATCAGCCTCATAGAAAGTCTCCAGACACAGTGAAAATGCACACCACTTCACAGCCAGAGCATAACACAAATGGCCTCTATTCCAACTACCAATAGAATCCACCTATTCTGAACCCTCTTGAGCCCTGTCTTCACTGATCATGGTCCTATATCAATACTGGTATTCTGAACTCCCACCAGAATTGGCCATTAAGCTTCACTTACAGCAATCTAAAGAATGTTCAGCTTTATCTTACATATACTTATCCACTTTAACCTCAATATTTTCTTTGAATTATATGACCTTATAGGGAAAATGACAGAAATAGCCCAATCTATTTTCAGCAATTCATTATTATGTCATTTAAATGGTAAAAGTATATTGCCTCACCCATAACACTGGGGTGAGAAGTAATTTAACCCTACTTCCCTTAGACTGGGGTGGCCACTCCTGATTTAACAGTTTTAATATTTAGACGTTATGTCTCTCTGGTATTTGGGGTGAAGGTAACCCTCTGAATCTGCAAGTTTCACAACCTCATGTTAAAACAAACTTAGATGACTATATTCACAGGGTCTATCTATATTAAATAAACACATACATTCTTTTTTGTCTTACTTTCTAACATTTTCCAGAACATTTACATTTGACTGGGTATTATAGGCAATCTAGAGATGGTTTAAAGTGCACAGATGGGTGTGCATAGGTTATATGCCATTTCCTAAAAATAACATTTGCATACCTGGGTTTGAATATCTATGGAAATCCTGGAACCCATCCAAGTCAGCATTTGGATCCATTTTGTTATAAGTTTTCAATGGCTTTTTTATTAATACGTCAATTTTGACATCATGTACATGATATAGTGACACAACCACATATAAATGCAACATACAATATATAGATATGGACATACATGCATAAAACGGATATAAAACAGTTTTTATAGATTTTATCAGGTATTATTTTCCCAAAGAAAGCATTAAAAAAGACATACAGATAGTTATCAAAAAGACTGTCATATTTAATAATTTAAAATTAGGCATGAATTTTTATATTTTGACTCCAACATGTGAAGGGCCTCTAAATTTGGTGCTGTTATGAGTAGTATCTGATTTTTATCATGATCATTGTATATTCTTCCTACTTAGATCAATTCAAAGGAGGTCTCACATTTTTCCAGTGTAGTTAAGGTCTAACCCTTAAATAATAAGACATCTGGAAACAAAAAAAAAAAAAACAATGGACTAGAAGCTCCAGATAGAAAAAGTAAATTCACACACACACACACACACACACACACACACACACACACACACACCAAACTAAAAACAAAACAAAACACATTGAGCTCAGCAAGACAAGTTTGAAAAATTTACACATCCATAATACTGTAGTAAAGAACACATGGAAAATATTAATTGCAATGATGTTCACTTTTCAATCAGCTTAAAGACAGATCACATATTCACAGAATGTGCAAGCCCAGGAAGTCTTCAGAAAAGTGTTTAAAATGTTAATAAAAACTTGCACATATGAAATTCTTTAATTTTCCCTTAATATACTTATCAGAGAAGAGAAAAAAGTTCACAGGGATTATGTCATACCCCGACATTCCCAGGTCTGATGCAGCTGATTTTTCAAGATTTTCTATTTTACTAGTTTTTCAAGATTTTCTATTTTACTGTCTTTTCCTTTTTTAGAATTTAGGTAAAAATTTACTAAAATGGTAGAAAGGCGCAACATAAGAAAAAAGAAAGAAGTCTGCTATGTTCCAGAGAAGCTTAGAATTAAAGTGACACCTAGTCCTCTGGTTTGTAATCACTTTGGCACTACTCAAAGTAACTTACGTTTCACATGGATATCTGAAAGACATTTAAGGAACAAGGAAGCTACCATTTTGACAATAGGGGTTAAATAGTCATACATATCACAACTTGGACCATTTTTTTCCTCCCTTTTTGTTTAACAAGTCCAATTGTAAGACCATGTAATATTTTATTCTTCCCTCCAGAGTTTATTTTCTTCATTCTGAGCTGATAATTAAACAAGCTCAGGTACACAGTAAACCTAAACATTACTTTCATAAAAATAGTGTGGAAAGTTCAGCATATTTTTAATGCATTGCAGAGCAGTGAGAACCTGGTACTTTATCTGTAAGACAGAGGGAAGATTAGGCATGTCCTCCAATATTCCTTGTACTTATAAACCAGACTATTTTCTGGTTTTCTCTGAATACTAATGCATGGTTCAAAAAGAGCAGGTCTGTACAGTGGCAGATTTATCTTCTATACGGAAACATAAAGATAGAAAGAGGCCTTTTGGATTCTCTAAACGTACCAACATGTCCCAGATAGAAGCTGCATATCATGAACTGGATAATCTATGTGAAATAATTTAGACATGTTTAAAATTTGGTATTTTGAAACCAACAGAAGTTGAAAAAAATTTTGCAGAGAAGACAAGTTCCCACTAAGAATGAAAGATAATATATTTTGATAATTATTTGAGTTAAGTAGGATATTTGCCAAGAAGAAGCTTCATTTAAAATTGTCTCCTCAGCCCTCAGAGTCACAAGACAATGGCATATTGCTATGTTTCTCAATTTGAACTAGGAGGCAAGACTGATATAGTCAGGGTGCTATTCTCAATTGAAAAGGCAAACAATTGAACTCCCTGAAGAAAGAGTGAAACAGGGTCATCAATTGTAATGAAGTGACAGAACATTGTAAGGAATTTTTTTCTGTGAAGAAAGGATGTCTTTTGAAAGTCTGAAAAACAACACTTAATTTTCAATATAGGAAAGTCTATTTTTGTATGTTCACACAATGACACCCTTTCTAATATGTGGAAATCAGTAACAGAATTGGGATTTGGATGCCAGAAAGTGTCTGAGGCCCTGGAAGTCCATATACACTTTCTATGGACACTTTAGAGAGAACAGGTATCAGAACTGAGAGTCATCTAGAGAGAGAGAGCATTTGGGAGTACCCTGCACACTTGGTTTTACATTGGAAAGAGGCTATTTTGAAGAGAAGAGAGATTCCTTGCTTCATATTCTGGTGATTAATGGGACATTATTCATCCAAGTATCTCAAAACAGCCTAAGACTGAAGATTTCTCTGAGCTCAATATGCTCTTCTCTTAAATTCCCCAATGATTCTTCAATAATTAATCATTTTGTCTAACTGATCCTCTGAGAATTTTTTTTCTCCCATCTATTCAGAGATCAAATATTTAAAAGTCACTTTGTTCCTCCATGATAAATAAAATTATGGCATTTTTAGGAAAATGGGTGGAACTGTAGAACATTATATTCACTGAAATATGCCATATATGCAACAAGAAATACATATGTTTTCTCTCATATGTAGATACAAGAGATAAAATGAAAAATTTGATTGCATTAAAATAGAAGAAAAGGGCTAGGGATATAGCTAAGTTCATAGAGTGCTTGACTTACAATCATAAGGCCCTGGTTTCAATTTCCAGCACCACAAAAAGAAAAAATAAAATAAAAGGCCAAAGAGGAAAAGAAAATTTCTTGTAGCAGTGTTGCACAGAAACAATTGAATTCGCTGTGAAATTTCTATATTTGGGGAAAATGCACAGGAATTCTGCATAAGAAACATTTCAATCATTACAAAATTTCTTAATTATCAATATAGAAAAATATTTAATAAATAGAGACAGAGTAGGTGAATGCAAGAAATTAATCATTGTTAGTATATGATGTGACACACACAAGCCCACTGGAAAACCTTTGGCAGAATGGGAAACTTCATATGTACAACCATCAAGATGCTCTTTGAAGAAAGCCCAGAATATTTTTTTCTTGGAAGGTCCTTATCTAAAGGGAATAAATCTGGGTAATTTCCATTTGTCTAACAGAGTCTGAGAGATCTAAACCCATACATTATTTAACCTTGCAAAACAATTTACCACTGCAGTAAAGAGATATTTCATGACATGATGCATTTTATGCAATATGACTCCTGCACTATTAGCATTGGAATAAACTTCAAAAATATATATATTTTTGTAGTTTAGTGCTTTGTGACTCAGAGGATTCTGTATAAACACCTGGAACAAACCCACTCTGTCTGGAATGAAGACTTACATGGAAATTTGAGAAACATATAACTCCTAGAACTGAACCGTTCTATATTTATGAAATACAATTTTGACCAAACATAGGTGAATTGAATTATTCTTCTGATGAAAAGACTGAGAAGACATTGAATGAAACCAGCTGGGAAGGCAGGAAATATAAAATTGCTTTGTGCTAATGGAATAGTAACTTTGAAGCTGGAAATTCTGAGGAAAATGAATTATCAGAATGGGAACAAAAGGCAGCTATGGCAGCCTAGTATTGCCTAGGTAAAGGAATTTACATAACTGAGAAGTACTTTTCAGAGCACAAGAGAGTGGCCAAGCTCCAGAGGAGGCAAGCAAAAATTTGAGGTCACAACCTTTTCTTCAGGAAGAGATACAATCAGGGCATCTCATACTACATGGACACTAGGCCAAAAGATAAGGTCTGATATTTTTTGGTACCCAAAATTTGTATTTTTTCTTAGTGATTGATGCCCTATTCAGGCTTGGTGAGAAATTGTGAATATCTCCATGTACATATTAATATATAGAATCAAGATGTATGATTATATGAACTGTTACATCTGATCATTTGCCAACCACAATACTAAACATCTTCTTCACGTTTTTCATCTTTCAGGTCACCTTTACTGAACTGATTAAAGAAATAATTTTTCTGGTAGGGCTGCAAAAAAAAAAAAAAAAACACAGGAAAGTCCTGGTAATTCAGTGTTTCAGAAAACCTCACGGATCTTCTGTATAAATAGTATTTCACATGCCAAAGTACTTCTTAAATATCAACATAAAATATATCTTTGGAGAATAAAAAAATTCAGAATAGCTGACTGCAATTATTAAGCCCATTGAGAGATTGTACAATGTGACACACCACAAGTTCATCAAGGCTCCTGGCAGAAAGATAAAAACACGTTGAGGCATTGGTTTTTCCATAAAAATAACTCGACATTGTATTCCCCAGTGTCTGTGGGGTATTTATATTGAGGGAACAAATATTCCTAAGGCAGTCCAGCAGCCCTAAACTATGTTTATTTTTCCCATGGCACTGCTTCAAATACACAGTACATTTATTTTATAAAGGTCATGATTTTTACAGTCAAGACAGGTTCTGCTGGTGGATCAGAGAAAATTCTGGGAGATCAGAATTTAGTTTATGACAGAACCTGTGCCCCTGAAGGGAGCAATACCTAATGGAGCTGAGAGTGCAGAGCTGCAGGGGGACTGCTGAAACATAACAGGAGTATGTCAGGTCACTTTTGGAAGACCACTGACATAAAATTTTAATCCATGAGAATATCAAAGTTCTTGAGAGCCCATCCCTCACCACAGTGTACAAAACCCCTACAATTGGAAATTTAAGATTTAGTACATCCCTCTGAATTTTAATTTTGCTTTAAATTGATTCCACCTTTCTTCTTCCTTATTTC
This sequence comes from Sciurus vulgaris, assembly GCF_902686455.1. Classification (NCBI taxonomy): domain Eukaryota; kingdom Metazoa; phylum Chordata; class Mammalia; order Rodentia; family Sciuridae; genus Sciurus; species Sciurus vulgaris. The sequence continues at coordinate 1,435,633 of NW_027632463.1, read as the reverse complement.
TCATTTTTAAATTGGAATGATTACTTTTTGTTAATTTTTTAATGGTTTATACACATACACAAAAACATACACATACATAAATACCTTGCCTTGAGCCTCAAAAGGGTTTTTGGAATTGTACTGTTTTCCTGTATTAGGGATTGTACTCAGTGGCAGTCTAACACTGAACTATATCTATATAGATTTTATCATTTAAAATTTTGAGAAAAGGTCTTCCTAAGTTGCTTGGGCTGGCATCAAATATGTGATCTCCACTTCTCAGCTGGGTTGCATTCTTTATCTGGCACACACAGTACTATCTAGCCACAAGAATATTTTAAAACCAAAATCTGAGATATTATGTAATCAATCATCATTCCTTTTGCAATACATACATACTTACACAAATTTGAGAAATTACAAAATGGGGCAAACTCGGATAAGTAGAATCTCATGCTGTGCCATAAAATTGACAGACTGTCCTATAATTTAATATATCTGGAGCTCAAGTTTAAATTATGCTTAAATAAATGCAAAATGAGAAACACAAGTTTTATATATACTTTTTAAATATTTATTTATTTGTATTCCTTTTAAACAAATGGAGTACAACTTGTTTCTCTGGTTGTACATGATGCAGAGTTGTAAGATTTGTGTAATCATACCTATACATAGGAAAATAATGTCTGTCTCAATCTGTTATTTTTTTCTTCTCCCACCCCTTCCAACCCTCTTTCCTCTACACAATCCATCCTTCCTCCATTCTTGCCTCCCTCCCATCCCCCATTAGGTATTATCATTCTCTTATCAGAGAAATCATTTGTCCTTTGTTATTTTGGGATTGCCTTATCTCACCTACCATGGTATTCTCCAACTTCATCCATTTGCCTGCAAATGCCATAATTTTCTTCTTTTTTATGATGGAGCAATATTTCATTGTGTATATGTACCACAGTTTATTTTTTCATTCATCAATTGAAGGGTATCTATGTTGTTCCACAATCCAGCTATTGTGAGTTGAGCAGCCATGAACATTGATGTGGTTGCATCACTGTAATATGCTGATTTTAAGTTCTTTGGGTATAGGCCAAGGAGTGGGATAGCTGGGTCAAATGATGGTACTATTCCAAGTTTTCTAAGGAATGTCTGCACTTCTTTCCAGAGTGGTTGCAATAATTTGCAACCCCACCAGAAATGTATGAATGTACCATTTCCCCCACATCCTTGTCAACACCTATGGTTGCTTTTATTCTTGATAACTGCCATTCTACTTGAGGTGAGATGGAATCTTAGGGTAGTTTTGATTTGCATTTCTCTTTTTGCTAGAGATGTTGAACATTTTTTTATTTATGTGTTGACTGCTTGTAGATCTTCTGTGAAGTGTCTGCTCATTTCTTTAATCCATGTGTTGATTGGGTTGTATGTATTCTTGGGGTAAAGTTTCCTGTTTTCTTTATAGATTCTGGAGATAAGTGCTCTATCTGAAGTATGTGTGGCAAATGTTTTCTCCCACTCTGTAGGCTCTCTTTTCACTTTGCTGATAGTTTCCATTGCTGAGAAAAACTATTTTAATTTGAATGTTTCCCAATTATTGATTCCTGCATGTATTTCTTGTGCTTTAGGAGTCATGTTAAGGAAGTTTGGCCCTAAGCTGACATGATGAAGATTTGGACAACACACCCACACCAAGGCACATTATAATGAAAATACATATCATAAAATAAAGATAAAATTTTAAAGGCTGTGAGAGAAAAAAATGCAAATTACATTCAGGGGGAAACCAATATGAATATCAGCAGATTTCTCAACCCAGACCCTAAAAGTTAGAAGGACCTGGAACAGCATTTTTCAAGCTCTGAAAGAAAATGGATGCCAAGAATCTTAAAGCCATCAAAACTTACCTTCAGATTTGATGATGAAATTCTGTCCTTTCATGATAAACAAAACTAAAAGAATTTACAAATAAAACCTACAGAATATTCTCAGCAAAATATTCCACGAGGAAGAAATTATTAAAAAAAGATGTTAGTCAGCAAAGGGAGGATCTATTCTAAGGGAATAGCCAAATAAAGGAGAAATCAATCCAAGTTAAAAACCAAAAATAAGCCAAAATGGCCGGGTATAAAAACCATAACTCAATAATTACCCTGAATGCTAATGGCCTGAACTCATGAATCAAAAGACATAGACTGGCAGAGTGAAATAAAAGAAAGACCCAACCATATGCTGCCTTCAAAGACTCATCTCATAAAAAAGGATACCCACAGACTAAAGGTGAAAGGATAGGAAAAACATACTATATATACTTTTAATATGACTTTTATTTTAATTTCTGTATTGTACTTCATTTAAAATAATGGAGTTCATTTATTTAACCTTTTATTACCAATAGCTATTTGAATTGTTTTCAGTGTGCACATAATGCTGCAGCAATTTGTCATTTGCATGGTGAACATATATAGGCATTCTTACTATATATATGCATAAGAATAAACTCATTGAGCAACACCAGAAGCATATGTCCATCTCTACATGATATCACCAGAGATTTCAAAAGTGGTTTTAAAATTCCATATCCAGGAGCAGTTGTGCATGCTTGTAATCACAGTGGTTTGGGAGGCTGAGGTAGGACTATCATGAGTTCAAATGGGAGGCATTCTCTAAATGAAATGCAAAAATAGGGCTGGGGATGTGATTCAGTGGTCAAATGCTCCTGAGCTCTTTACCTGGTACAAAAACAATTCACAACAATACAAGTTTATAAGATTCCACATATTCTATCTCCTTTCACGTCTTTTTTGTTCTTTTTAGATATACAGAATAGAGTGCATTTTGACATATAATACATACATGGAGTATAATACATATAATACATACATGTAGTTTAACATTATAATTAGGTTCTCATTGTTTTGCTGGGATATGATGTGTATGATGTGGAGTTTTATTGGTTTTATATTCATATATGAACATAGAAAATTTATACCTGATTCATTCTACAGAATTTTCTATTTTCCCTTCCTTTTCTTTATCCCTCTTTGGCTAGTCCAATGAACTTTTATTCTTCCCTTATCCCTTGTTGATTGTTAGAATCCACATATCTTAGAGAACTTTTGGCCTTTATATTTTGTGATTGGTTTACTTCATGTAGCATTTTAGTGTCCAGTTTCAAAATTTTTAGAATGATATTACTAATTTAAAATTTGATTAATTTGATGGTGTTTTGGTTCTGGTTTTATATCCTGTGTAGATTTAAACATACTAATATGCCATCAAACAAAATTGTGTGTTAGTTTGCCTTTCTAAAATTTAAAATATTTTGTTTTATTTGAAGGATCTACCTTGTAGTTATATGTGTTGTACTTAAAGATTGCTAACTCATATTCGACAAGTCATTGTCTCTAGGATAGTTGAAAGGGTGTTTAAATAAAAATTCATGGGTTTACTACTTTTTACATACTAGGCATCATTGGTCTATTACTAGGCATGGTTTAATTTTTATCATGGTTTAGATCTCACTGACAAGATAAGTTGAGTACACTGTACTCATACATTAACCTCTTCTCTTTCACATGATATTTTCTCTAGAAAATAAACAGTTTCTCTCCTTCCAACATAATATGAAGTACTATTTTTTAATTATTTTCTTTTTTTAAGTTTTTACTTTCACAGACTGCATTTTGATTCACTTACACAAATGGGATACAACTTTTAATTTCTATGGTTGTACAAACTATAGATTGACACCATTTATGGAATCATATATGCACATAAGGTAACTATGTCTGTCTCATTTCAGTAAGCTATGTTGATGATCATGTTGATGGATAGAAAATATAAATTCCCAAAAAAGGACAGAGTAGGTAAAGATATCATTGGGTATAAACTACATCTTTTTTGTTTGAGACTGAGCAGAGATGCTAAGGTGGCTTTCATCAGATATACACTGATTCCAATCATCTGCTCTACTTAGACATTACTGTTCTACTATTCTTCTTGCAAGTATGGAAGAGTGAATATATACAAAGAGGATTCACAAAAATAAATTATTCAATTCAGTGAGTAAGTTCTTTCCTTCAGAAACAAAGCAACGTCCTCCAAAGAATATACATGATTTGAATAAACGTGTATGTCTGAATCTCCAAGAAAATGAAACAAATATCATGAATCTGTAGTGAGAGTTTATGCATTTATTCAAAAAATTATTTCTGAATATCATTTGCTAAGTTCTAAAATCAGATAATGCCTGTCACTGTATAGAAAACAAACTGCATATACTGCCAAAAAGCAAACTTTTATGATTACTATATTCTCATTGTTTATGGGTTTGGATTAGACTTCCTCCATTCGAAATGACCTACATATAATTCAGTAAATCTCCATTAGTGATAGTGAAAATTTTATGTGTTAAGAAAACTGTGAATTTTCAATGTTTTTTAATTTTTGGTTTGCTGTCAAAGACCCTGGAGGTCCTCAACTACAGTTCCTGATCTCCAGTGAAATTTTGCATAGAAGGAAGCACACATTACCAGAGCAAACTCTACAAAGTCCATCAGGCACAATACTATCAGCTAAAACAGCTGTTCACCTGCTATCATTTCTACCTCACTCTGCTTTTCTAACCCATCCCAGATAAATACTTATATTGTTTTGTAATATACCTGTGACTCAGACAGAGAAGTAAAATGTATCAATATTTGATGCTTCCAACTGGATCCTACCAATATCAGTCCTCAAACCCACCAACCATGGTCAATATCTGCAGTTGTGTTTATCTTCTCCATATTTTTACACTTTTATTATCTTTATTTCATATTCTCAAGATTCAAAACTTCAAAAAAAGGTTGATAAAATATGTTTAAGTAAATCAATAAAATGCTTGTTCTCATGTCACTGTTACTTTTCAAAATATTATCCATGAACAGCCCCCACTATTTGAGTGTTCAAGAATGTAAAGTTCCTTCATGGAAGTTTCTGCCATGTAGGTAACCCAGAGTCAACAGTCAAAAGTTTGTGTGAAAGAGTGAACTTGGTGTGTATAATTTCATAGCATATTGAGAAAATTGGGTCAGCGTGTAATGTGTGGCTGAAAGAGTGTTTACAAATGTGAATATGATAGTTTTGTTTGAGTAGGAATGATGTTTTTGTCTTGTGTCTGTGTGTTATCTGGAGAGATATTTTATTTATTAATTTCCTTTGTTGTGTTTAAAAATTCCATTTTTCTGTGCATATAATATGTGTTTTAAATTTTTATGTGGTTTAGATATTCAAAGTAATGAATTAAAACTTTCTTTTTGAGACTCAAGCAATAATTAGGTTTTTTAATCAAAGGGAACAAAGAATGTGAGAATGTAAAAATTAATGTCTATATCCAAATTCTCAGTAAAAATATCGGTTTATGGGTAGTCCACAAAGCATTCATTTTTTTTCATGTAACAAAGGTAGTAATAAGAATGAGTAATCTATAGTCATAAGGGAAATGGATGACATTTTCACATTTACTGAATAAGAGGAACCAGACAAAATTTTTATTTTATTACTTATTACATAAAGTTAAAAAAAGTTGGTAAAGTAATAATTTCTTATCTAAAAAATAGCAAAAACAAGTAAGCATAAGAAAATAATATGTTTTTGATAGGTTGTTGGAAAATGATAAAAGAGTATGGAGTGTAGATTGTTCTAGGAAAAAGTGATAAATAATATTACCTAGGAAAATATATGAATATGGTGTGCTCTTGGACTGCATCAGTCAGGATTATTCCTGAATGTCCTATCACTGTGAGCCTGTTTGAAGATGTTACTGGTTTCATACATGTCAGGCAATTCAACATGGATTCTGTTGGCTCTTTCCTAAACAACTTTCAATATATCCAGCTTTCCAGAGAAAGTAAATTCAAGAAGAGTTGTGGTTCTTGTATGGTGTTTATATATATTTACTATTGTTAGGTAGAGAGTAGGAGTCAATTCACTGATAGCTTCAGTTAACATGCATACTTTACATCTCTGTGGATAAAAAACGGTTTTCTACTAGTAATCAGTAGCAATATTCTTATGTCAATGCATGCTATGGGTGTCTATTTTTACAAATTTATTTGTTAAATTTTTAGATACTTCTAGATATTTTATTCCAACCTGGTTATAGTATTGAGTTACATTTATCAAATTTCTTTGTAGTTAACTGTGATCATGTTATTAGGCTTTCTATAAGTGAAAGAGTGTGGAAGTGATATATGCCAATTCCTGGTATGGCCATACAAACTTCACACTCCTCCATACTCTCTTCTTTTCTAGCTGTCTGTGATGTTGACATCCAAGTTTGCATGGAATGGAATGCTTATAATGATAAAGTATCTACCACTTCAGTCCAAGAATATAAATTATACCATGAGGGACACATGTTCTTTCCATCTTTTCTGTTATGAATCATTACTTAAAAGAGAAGATTTTCTCAGAATAATTACTATTACCTAGGCTCTTTCTACAAATGTATAGAGTAATTTTTGAGATGGAAATAATTGCACTTGATATAAAAAAAAGTGAAAAACAATGAGTTTAAGTGTGTATCTTCCCCTG